>NC_090265.1:895715204-896015204 GCF_040414725.1 Anabrus simplex | reverse complement strand
GATCGTATGGAATTCATGCTTTAACTTACACTTCGCACACATGAAAACATTCTCCTTATAAAATTAATGACAGCCTGCACCGACTACCGTGTACACACGCAATAAATATACATAATATCAAGACTGTGGTAATATTAAAATATACTTCTGCATAAAAACTGAACAATCTACACAAATCCATTGGATAGCCTATAGGTGGCGCACCTAAAAAAAGAAACCTTTAGCAGACTGAATAAGAAGACTGAAAAAATACACTACTACAAAAATACACTAGCGGTACCTCGAAAATGACCATGTCCCTCACTTTAATATAAGGGTCATGTTTGTAACTGATGTGTTTGAACATTGTACGTATGGCAAGAAGGCCAGACTCAAAGGACGAAAATCACGTGGTAAACTGTCTCTTGAGAAACCTAGGATCAACAATTATTTAGCTTTATTGAAAATATGAAGACATGCTCAAAAAGCGGTCTACAACTTACGTATGATTACATATCGTGAGATAAAAATTACCTGTCTCTCAACAGACTGGAGAACACATCAATTAAATATTTACAAACTCCTGTACCGATAACAATAATCTTCAATATCGACAAAAAAGGAAACCTGTGAAATAAAATCTTTCTGTAAAAGGTACATAGCTTATGATTCCTCTCAGATAAGTCATTACAGCAAATTTTACTCAATTATCTGAACAGATTGTTTAAAAAGTACATGACTGCAGAAATCTTTCTAAAACAAACAGATACATGTTTTTTTTCATTTCCTGCGGTGTAGGGGTAGCGTGTCTACTTCTTACCCGGAGGCTCCGGGTTCAATCCCCGGCCAGGTCATAGATTTGTACCGGGATCTGAGTGCTGGTTCGGAGTCCACTCAGCATACGTGATTACAATTGCGGAGCTATCTGACGGTGACATAACGGCCGAGAGGATTCGCCGTGCTGACCACATGACACCTCGTAATCTGCAGGCCTTCAAGCTGAGCAGTGGCCGCTTGGTAGGCCATGGCCTTTCGGGCCTGTTGTGCCATGGGGTTTGGTTTGGTTTGGATATGAAATAACGTAATTGGATGAGTAGAAGTTAAATTATCATGTTTGTGTGAATTGGATTTAGGTAAATGCTGCCTGACATTCGTTACACTGATGCTAGTCTTCTATTATGTATTTCTTAAAATGAAATTGATGTCTAGTGATAGTTTGAGTTTCTCTGCGTGGTTTAGGCTTAAGTTTTATTTTTTACAATTTGCTTTACGTCGCACCGGCACAGATAGGTCTTATGGCGACGATGGGATAGCAAAAGGCCTAGGAATGGAAAGGAAGAGCCCGTGGCGTTAATTAAAAGTACAGCCCCCAGCATTTTCCTGGTGTAAAAATGGGAAACCACTGAAAACCATCTTCAGGGCTGCTGACAGTGGGGTTCAAACCCACTATATCCCGGATGCAAGCTCACTGCTGCGCTGTCTTAACCGCACGGCCAACTCGCCCGGTTAGGCTTAAGTAAGAATGTTATCATTTAAGATGAAAACCCTCCTCATAATAGTATCTTCTTAAATATTACTACTTTTACAAACTCATTCTGAATTAACATTATCCGAGCACATAAACATTGAAAGTGCGTCCTAATTTTTCTCTAGTATGAGCACCATGATTTACACCAGAAATAAAATAAAATGAAATTGAAAGTAAAGCACTTACAAACAAAAAAGATTAATATCATAGTGAAAAGTTAATTTAATTAGCGTTTTCTAATGCAGACCAGGATTGACAAGATTGTAATGAGCTTTGTTTAGACTTTATAGTCAGATTTTTCTGGAATAGCGTATTAACAATTATATTCTTTTATCATAAAGCAAGTGGAAAAAATTGGAGAAATTAAGACATACGATACTAATAAATCATTTTTCAGATAACTGATAATTTGAAGTAATATCTTACCCTAATATTAGAAGGTTTTATCAAGTTGTATCAATCATATCTTACGGATTTTAGGCCCAGGTTTATCAAATTTGTAATACCGCTACATAGTTTGTATGAAAAATATGTAGTCTGTTTCAGAACAGCTTTTTAGTTCTAAACAATTATCCCCGATGAATTGGAAAAAGGAAAACAAGAAAAATAAGCCTAAATATTCTAAATTTCATGTCCATGCGTTCCCTGAATCAACCACCCTATAACCTGTTTAGTTCTCGATTATGGTAAATGAAAGTTATTTTTTAACAGTTCAGTTTCTACTCACATGTGAAAAGAAATACCAGATCCCTTCTGATAGCAGTCTGTACAAATGAAATCTGCACACGAATTCACCCTCGTGAATATCTTTCCATTCCACAGGTAATGCCTAACTTTAGGCCTAATATTGCCGGTCATTTTAACTAACGTAATGTATCAGCTCCCATATTCCTTGAAAATATTTTACAATACATTATCACTCCGTCACATATAATACCAAACCGGATCCACTAACAGGCATGATTCAAATCGAAAACATGCAAGAGTCTGTAAACATTACCACGTGCTAGCCATGCATTCGAAGCTGAAGCGCCCGCAACATGGCGATGCGCGAAAGTGTTCAATATTCCGCTTAACATCAGCGCGCTCTGTGAGTCTAGATAAGTAATATTAAAGTCTTTGCGGTAAATACCAAGATATCCGGTTGTATTGTCTGAGCATAAGGCAGGGCAGATGTTTTCAGGACCTAATGAATATTGTTGGTTGCATAAAACTACATTGGAATGGGCAGCTGAAGCACGCTGTGTAGAGAAAACCGCATGGAAGTACGAAAATACCCAACGAAGCGGGTTGTCTTCAGCTAGTAACACATATATACAGGTTGTTTCACCAGCCCCTTATTTTTTCAGAGGTAGGTAACCCAACTAACACGTATATTATCACCATGGCGCACAAGCCCCGAAGGACTATGGCCTACCAAGCGACTGCTACTCAGTCCGAAGACCTACAGATTACGAGGTGTCGTGTGATCAGCACGGGCTGATAAGCTCAGACAGTAGAGCGCTGACCTTCTGATCCCAACTTAGAAGGTTCGATCCTGGCTCAGTCCGGTGGTATTTGGAAGTGGTACAGGACGCAAAATCAATAACATTATCCTCCCGAAGGTATCACCACCTTGACGAAGGCAAAATATATTTTGACCGGGGTTTATTGGAGGCTTGCGTGGTCAAATGATCCTTAGAGCTATGCCGGCGGGAGCATCTGTTCCTGGTAGGGACACCCAAGCCGGACAGGTCTAAGGTGATGATCCAGGCTAAGAGTGATACCCTGGTCCTCCAGGTTGGGTGTTGAGCGTAGGGTTAACTCTCCTACCTCGTAAAACAAATGTTACGGATACCTTAAGAATGAATAAAGCAGGACTGGAAAACTTGGTGACGAACCGGCGAGAAAAATGGCTAAAGAGAAAGAGAAAGGATATTATATTAGCATCGTGGAATGTTGAGACATTGAAGAAACCTGGCAAGTTTAAGAATTATGGAATGAAATGGATAAGTATGGAGTGAAAATAGCAGCTCTGCAGGAACTAGGATGGAAAGGGCAAGGGATGATGATGTCTGGACAACATATCTTGATGTACAGTGGAGAAGAAGCAGGCAGTAATGGGACAGTATTCCTTATACATAAGTCGGTAAAGCAAAGCGTGATCAACTTTACTCCAATCAATGATAGGATGTGCTCTGTGAGAATTAGGGCAAAATTCTTCAACGTAACTGTGTTTTGTGTGTATGCCCCTACTGAGGAGGCAGAAGATAAGAAGAAAGATGCATTTTATACTAAATTGGAGGAAGAAAGTAATAAAGTTCAAAGACACGAAGTGAAAATTATCCTTGGAGATTTAAATGCAAAAATTGGAAGAGAAGAGGTGTACAAACACTTAGTAGGGAAAGAAAGCCTGCATGAAGTAAGTAATGATAACGGATTGAGATTGATTGACTTTGTGAGTGGAAAGCAGATGATAATTAAAAGTACTTGGCATCCTAGGAAAAACATTCGCAAGGAGTCCTGGATTTCACCAGATGGTGTGACAAGAAATCAAATACACCATGTTATCATAGACAGGTGACGTGCATAAGATATTATGGATGTTAGAAGCTGCAGAGGTGCTGATGCAGATACAGAAGACTATCTTGTTAGAGTCAAGTACAGACAAAAATAGATTTGGCAAGAACGGAAAAAGTAAGAAAGGCAAAGTAAAATATTGAAGGTCTAAAACTGAGGAATTGCAAGATAAATACAAAAAGAAAATGGCTGAACATTTGGAAATAAAAAGGGAGTTATGGGAGAAAGGAGAAGTGGAAGATAAGTGGGAGATACTGAAAACAACTGTCAGTGAAGTTGCAGATAGTACCCTAGGAAAGAAGAAATTGGTAAAGAGAGCAGAATGGTTTGATGAGGAATGTTCAACATTAATCCAAGAGAGGAATGATGCCAGGAACAGAATGCTTCAAAGGAGAACAAGACAAACAGTAGAAGAGTTTAGAGAGAAATGAAGAAGAGCAGATAAGATATGTATATATAAGAAAAGAGTTTTTGAAAGAGAATCTAAGAACTGGCTGAAATGAAGGATAAAAATGGGGTACAAAAGTTCTATGAAAGAACAAAAGACCTTAAGAGAGGATTTCAACCAAGAGCTGTTTTCTTCAAGGATAAAGATAGAAACCTTCTGGGTGATAAAAGCAAAGCGCCTGGAAGATGGCAGGAGTATTTTTACGAGTTACTCAATGTAAATAATGAAGATGATAGAGAGGAGGAAAATATAAATGTTGACGGGGGAGAAAATGAATTGGAAGAGGAATCATTAAAACAGCCAGACTTAGAAGAGGTCAAAGCTGCAATTAATGTATTAAAGAATAATAGAGCCCCAGGTGAAGATGGAATGGAGTCAGAGCTGTAGATATATGGAGGAGAGGGAATAGAAAAGGCTGTTTATGAATTGATTATGAACGTTTGGACAAAGGATTGGACATTGGGTATAATTTACCCAATACGTAACACGGGAGATAAGGCAGTATGTGGAAATTATCAAGGGTTCACCTTGCTGGATGGAACGTACGAGGTTTCTAGTAAGGCCTTAAGATTGAAATTATGGATGAAAAGAGCTTTAGGGGATTACCAAGCAGGCTTTAGAAATCATCGCTCAACTCTGGATCAGATATTTGTATTACGACAAGTGCTAGAGAAATTTTATGAATAAAATGACAATAAAACCTCCGTGGAAATACAGGAGAGGATAACAAGTGGAAACGGACGCTTTTACGCCTTGCAAAATATGTTTAAATCCAGCAATATCAGCAGGAATACAAAAATTAAAATATACACAACAGTACTAAGACCAATAGTTATGTATGGATCAGAATGCTGGGTGATGACTTCCAGAGAAGAACAGTGGCTGTTACGGTGAGAAAGAAAGATACTGAGAAAGATATTCGTTGCAGTAAGAGATCAGGATTGCTGTTGTTCGCGATTTCGTTTCGTTATGGCACACCTGATAGCGTACACGAAATGGGGGTAGGGGAGTGGACATGAAAAGAAGGTCTGGACCTGTAACCAGATTTTGATATCCCGAGGTACTAAATCTCATTACATTCATTGAGATCCTCTACCCGGGCACGTAATTTCTTTAAATAAAAGGATATTTAACGTTGTTTAAAGGTGGGTGATTTATTTTAATTAATTTCATATGTATGTCCACTCTAAATGACATTACCGACAGCTTCAAGGTGTTTCAGACGTAAATAATAATTTAAGCCTAGGTCGGACGCGGTACCTTATCCCACGTTTGTCCACGCCCGATGGTGCTTAACTCGGGGTTGTAGCCACGAATTGACAACTTACCGGAATTAGCAGGAATGAAAATATAAAATTTGAATAAAATGTGAGTAAATAAGTTTAGGTTTTTATTATCATTATGTGTGAAACGGAACGTGATTTAAAGGATTTCAATAATTATAGTACGTAAAGAAGCAAAATATAGCGCCGGTCTCGTTCAACAGCCAAGCGGCCGGCAAGCGCGAGGAGAAGGGGAACGTGCCGGGAGAACCAGTTGGAGTGGGGAAGGCGGTGCAGAGGGTGTGTCTCCAGACGGGAAGTGTGTGTGCCGGCTTAGCATTGGCCAGCAGGTATTCATCGCTGATCGCGCGGAACTTGAAATGTCGCAACTTTTAGGCCCATTACTTAACGCGCTAATGAATGTTGGCGCCTAAAATTGATGCTGGCATTGTTTTTACATGTACCTCAATGTGTTTTCTAAGTTTCATCGCGATCGGCGACTTTACCATTGCCAATGTTCCCTTGTTAGATGAATCTATTTCTGACAGGAGTGACCATGAGGAGGTTGTTATGGGATTCTTCTATGATGCCGATATGGTCATTGCTTGCTGGTTCTATGGCTTACAAAATTATCGTGTTCCACGCCTGAGAAGATTCTACGGCCATGCTCACAGACGAAACATGTCTTTATGATAAGGAAGACGAAATTGATGGACGCTGTACTGAATGTGGATGTCTTCCTCTCCCTCACTCACAAAACTGTGTAATTTATAAACCAAGACAGCACTTCAATAAAACAATATTATAACCGACGATGTTTGACTCCAAAGCTAATTGGTTCGAATCCGATCTTCGGGACATGGTTGTCATCCCTCATCATAAAAATAGTTTTATTCAAGTTTTAAACACAGAGAACATTCTAGGTATTTACTCAGCAGCAGATGTATTTTACTCTTATGTTACAGAGGTTTTAGCATTCAGGAACAGTGTGGCAGTGAGCAAGCTGTGATTCTTATCGCAAAAGTGAAGGTATCTCTGCACAGATCATTAAATCGTTCATCTCTGTACTTATATATAAATCTATTTTAATTACTCCCCCCCCACACACACACGCCAAACGGTCAGTTATTACTGCCTTTGTATACGTACTGTGATTCAATGCAGTCTAACAAGAGAGATTGGAGTAATTTATTGGTGAAATGTGTTTTTGTCTTTGGGCAGGTAGTTATCAACAAGATGGACGCGGCAGGATTAAAATACAATTTCTTATTCAAAGAAGTTTTTAAAAAATGCTCTTTGTTCGGGATGTCGACCTAGAAATATCTTTTGCCCCTACTTGCACCATATATTATGAATCTGCGTGTATTTGGATATTGTGGAAGTGTAAAGTGTGGAATGTGAGAAAAGGAACGTTAAGGACGACACAAACACCCAGTCCCCAGGCTAGGGATATTAATCATTTACAATTAAGAACCCCTGACCCGGTCAGGAATCGAACCCGGGGCCGCCGGGTGACAGGCGGATGAGTTGCCCCCTACACCGCGGGGCCGGACTTCAACGAAGTTATGAATAACTTTAAAATATACATTATTATGCTTGCAGTGTATGTTATAAATCGAAAAACTCTACTGGAACACTTTTGAACTAAGTACAAAAATACATCTTATGCTATGTTACAAGTATTCAAATGCACAGCAAATTCTTTTTTTATTTTGTTCAACGCCAGTGGTCCTCTGGACCTTCGAAAAAGGAAATTGATGTTTTAGGTGTATACTTTTAGGCAGGAATATTAGGAAACTTCAAGACGACATGAATATGTCTCAAGTGGCTTCCAGGTCTTTGATAACCCACTTCTAACTTCAGTTTATTTTGCGAGTACATAAAATATAGACGTTATACATATATAACGGATACAACACCCCACCATTTATAATGCAATATATTTGGAACTATGCCGTGTAACAAATAAAGAAACTCAACGCGCCTTTCGAGAACTTACTACATAAATATTCTTCTTGGTTAACAGCAACAGTAATGAAAATGAAAATGAAAACCTACAACCTGTTTTCCAGTCATTGACCGGGTCAGGGATGTAATGAATGAATCATATATAGGCTATTAGTACGATGGGGTCGCCACTCCCAAAGTGATTTAGTAATGACTGATAGATGCTATGAAATGAGAATGGAGAGTATTGCTGGAATGAAAGATGACAGGGAAAACCGGAGTACCCGGAGAAAAATCTGTCCCGCCTCCGCTTTGTCCAGCACAAATTTCACATGGAGTGACCGGGATTTGAACCACGGTATCCAGCGGTGAGAGGCCGACGCGCTGCCGTCTGAGCTACGGAGGCTCAGCAACAGTAATGAATTGTAAGTAATGTAATAGCTAAACAAACTTTCAGATGCAGCCTCGAAGAGTTTCGAAGAAATTAAAATATGTTCGCAGCAGTATTGTTCTCGACCGTAAAGAGATTAACAACAATGGAATAATAATAATAATAATAATAATAATAATAATAATAATAACAATAATGTTATTGACTTTTCGTCCAAGTAACTTCTTATACGGTTTTCGGAGACGCTGAGGTGCCGGAATTTATTCTCTCAGGAGTTTTTTTACGTGCCGGTAAATCTACCAATGCGGAGATGACGTATTTGAGCACCTTCAAATATCACTGGACTGAGCCAGGATCGGACTTACCAAGTTCGGGTCAGAAGGCCAGGGCCTCAACCATCCGGGCCACACAGCCCGGCAATGGAATAATAAAGAATACACGATAATAATAATAATAATAATAATAATAATAATAATAATAATAATAATAATAATAATAATAATAATAATAATAATAATAATAATAATAACAACAGTAAATATAATATTACAATTTACATTGAATCAATGAAGAAGCAGAAAATGGTTTGCGGTCGCTGGAGGAGTAGAATGTAAGAGTCAGTACGAAGCAGAATAAAGTGAATAGCCTTAAGGCCCTCTGCCTTTGGCTCCTAGTACGCATTTCTGGGTTGGCGGAGTGAATCTCAGAGCCATATGCCTTTTCAGAAATAGAAATCTCGTTCCTAAATTTCTCAACTTGCTGACGGGGAATCGTACCCAAGTTCATCCGCGCAACGAGATCGCCACCATGTTCTCCGCGCGATAACAAGCATGCTGTTGTTGTTGTTGTTTGGGTCATCAGTCCATAGACTTGTTTGATGCAGCGCTCCATGCCACCCTATCACGTGCTAATCTTTTCATTTTTACGTAACTACTACATCCTACAAGTACTCTACTCTGTTCGCCATATTCATACCTTGGTCTATCTCTGCCGTTCTTACCACCTACACTTCCCTCAAAAACCAACTGAACAAGTCCTGGGTGTCTTAAGACGTATCCTATCACTCTGTCTCGTCTTCTGGTCAAATTTCCCCAAATCGTCCTCCTCTCAGAGATTCAGTATCTCTTCATCCGTGATTTGATCTACTCATTCACCTTCAGCATTCTTCTGTAACACAAAATTTCAAAAGCCTCTATTATCTTTCTTTCGGAGCTAGTAATCATTCATGTTTCACTTCCGTACATTGTCACGCTCCAGAAGAAAATCTTCAAAACAAACCCTTTCTGTCCGCCTCTGTGGTGTAGTGGTTAGCGTGATTAGCTGCCACCCCCGGAGGCCCGGGTTCGATTCCCGGCTCTGTCACGAAATTTGAAAAATGGTATGAGGGCTGGAACGGGGTCCACTCAGCCTCGGGAGGTCAACTGAGTAGAGGTGGGTTCGATTCCCACCTCAGCCATCCTGGAAGTGGTTTTCCGTGGTTTCCCACTTCTCCTCCAGGCGAATGCCGGGATGGTACCTAACATAAGGCCACGGCCGCTTCCTTCCCTCTTCCTTGCCTATCCCTTCCAATCTTCCCATCCCTCCACCAGGCCCCTGTTGAGCATAGCAGGTGAGGCCGCCTGGGCGAGGTACTGGTCATTCTCCCCAGTTGTATCCCCGACCAAGAGTCTGAAGCTCCAGGACACTGCCCTTGAGGCGGTAGAGGTGGGATCCCTCGCTGTGTCCGAGGGAAAAGCCGACCCTAGAGGGTAAACAGATGATGATGATGATGATGATGACAAACCCTTTCTAATTACTATATCAATATTCCAAGTGAGCAAAGGCCTACCTTGCTTGGGCTAGTCTGCATTTCATGGCCTTCTTACTTCTGCCATTGCTAGTTATTTCACTAACCCAAGTGAATACTGTATATTCATCTACAGTACTTCCTTTAAGACTTCAATTCCTAATCTAATATATATATATTGCAAGTTGCTTTACGTCGCACCGACACAGATAGGTCTTATGGCAACGATGGGGCAGAAAGAAGCTAGGAGTGGGAAGGAAGCGGCCGTGGCCTTAATTAAGATACAGCCCCAGCATTTGCCTGGTGTTAAAATGGGGAACCACGGAAAACCATCTTCAGTACAGTGGGGTTCGAACCCACTATCTCCCGAATTCTGGATACTGGCCGCAATTAAGCGACTGCGGCTATCGAGCTCGGTAATCTGATATTTGCTGCAACACCTAAATTCATTCGACTGCTCTCCATTGTTTTTATTTTGTACTTATTTATTTTCATCCTGTACTCCTTCTCCAAGCCTGTGTCCGTACCAATGAGCAATTTCTCCAGATCTTCTGCAAGCTCAAATAAAATTACAGTACCATCGGGAAATCTCGGAGTTTTGATTTCCTGTCCTTGGATTGTGATTCCTTTTTCAAATTCCTCTTTGAATTCCTTTACAGCCTGTTATATGTAAACACTGAAGAGGAGAACGGACAAGCAGCAGCCTTGCCTCACTTCTTCTTGGATGTTGCTTCTTTTTCCTTAATGTTGGATTTTTACATTAATTAACGTGGAATGTTAGAAACGCCTTGAGCACAAACATATCATCTGATTACCAGTATGAGTTCTAACACACCCATTTCAAAATCGCCTTTATTCACGGATTCAGTATAAAAAAAATATGAGTTGTTATCAAAATTTTACTAGTGGACTCGGGCCCGCTGAATTTCACAATAAACAGAATTTTAGCGAGTGTCACATGCCCACAGAACAAGGCAAAGGGATTACAGCCACTTTGAGCATTTGAAATTCTATTTTAGATGAATAATCAACAGTTTAGTGCATTGGTGTTTGCTGTTCTGACCGCTAAGCCACGATGGCACGAGGTTTTCTGGTGCTGAAGGGAGAACACATTTGAACATAGTTTGTACTAGATAGGATTTTACGGCTAGACTGCTCTGCACTTAAAGAAATAATGTTTCATCCACTAATACAACCTGCATTTTCTAGTACCGAAACGTTGAAATCTGTAACCGTTACATTCATTTTGTATGAACCATGGGAATAATCTTTTGCTGTTCTCAAGTGACAATCATTTTGATGGCAACCTTTGCAGATGAGTTGCTTCAATACAATAATGCTCGCCCTCACACTGCAGGCATCGCCTGGGAAGCTCTCCAAGACATTACAATTTTACAGTGATCCGGTAAGTCACAGAAACTTAGGCCTGTTGAACACGTATGAGACATGATGAGCAGACACCTGCACAACTCCCCTCAGCTGCCCCAAACTGTGGACGAACTGACCCTCGCGGTACAACAAACATGGGCCACAATTCCTCAAGCCGTGACCGTGACCTTATTAACTCCATACTGCGCAGGTTACAGCTCGGTATGGGTGCTCCCTGTACTGACCTGTGTCTGCATGGGCACGAGGCACCTAAACGTGATGTTATCGTATCAGAGCCTTACTCCTGTTTACCGTGCACGCTTGGGGGGTTGTAGGCACACTAATCATCGAGTTGAAATTGAAGGCATGCCCGAAAAACGGATTAACCCACACTTGTTTAAAATGGAGAGAAAATGAGATTTCTGAATGAGGCTGAACATAAGACGCATGCACACAGTTCACATTTACATATTTTATTACAGAATTTCATTATTAAGTCTAAACATCAATAATAAATGGAGGACATTTATATTAAACTTCTTCGATCCTTCACAAAGCTATCTCTAATATTCAAAATCATATTTATATTTGCTTCTAACTCAAAAATAATAATTTAAATCTTCAATTTAAACTTTTTTGATATATTTTTACTAAGATTATTGAACTTCCTAACTAGCTTTTACTTACAAAATTTATGGTTGAAGATGTTATTTAACACCCCCATTGTTATCATAAAAAAGGCTCATCACGAATGTTTTTTGCTTCTGCAACAGATTTAATGTTTTGGTAGTTTATGGATGATAAATTGGCGGAACGTAATTCATCAGTTCCTTTAAAAATTTAAGTTTTCCACAATGTTTGGGTCTTGGGCCATGATATCTGGTGCGGAATGTCACATAACTAAGTGGTGTTTAGTTGCTTTCATTGTGGTTGTGTACGTTTTGAGCTCCGAGTGTCAATATAACAGCTGTTCAAGCACTGCAATACTGATATGGTTAACTACTTAATAGATTATAAGGGTATTACCTATGTAAAATATTCTGTTCTGTAAAACTGAAGTATAGGTATTATCTACTATTGTACGTAGGGAAGGAATTTAAGGCGGGAAGTATGTTCAGAATGACCCTGAAAATACACACAAGAAAAAGCGGAAAAGGTGTTTATGAAATCACGTTTTTAAGGTTTTAAACAGTTAGATGAACTTTCCTTATCACAGTTACTGGTTTCTAATAATTAACACATTTCTTGCACACAACATTTCAATGTTTTCCGACAGTAAGTTGCTGGCGCTTTGAGCTCAAGAGATTCTTATATACAGAGAGAAATTCCGCTCGACATCTACAGACACTAATGAAGCATTATCTTGTCAGCACTCGTAAAGGGAGTTCAGTCAAAGTTGCAAAGGTTTCCACATCTGGATTGTTCTTCAGACTTAATTTGAATTTGTTTTTTGCAAATCCATCAAGATTCTCGCTAACACTAATCAACTCCTCCAAACTCTGAATCACATCCGGCAAATATTTATAGCCATGTACTGCAAACAGTTCCAACTCTAGGTTTTTACTGTTGCATAATTATTGTTGGGGCACCTTGAAGGTTTCTGCGTCCATTGAGCCTTGGGCACACATGAAACATTAGATTTTATCAAAACTTTCGCCCCAGAAAATCTGTTGATGCAGGGAAAAATGTTCACTCTAACCTTTTAAAAACGCAGATAAAAGTGGAGCAAATGTGCTGAAGCATGAAATAGAAGGAAAAAGGTGGTAACATTTTGTAATTTCACAAAAAAAAAAAAAGAAAAAAAAAGAAGGGGTGCAGAAGGTGCAACAAATTGAACTTATTTCGCTTCATTTCATGACCCCAAATACACATATTGACCCATCTGTACGAAAATAGCTATACAGTATTGTTGCAGACGTGCTGCACCGTCGAATCCTTTCACTAATTATAAGTCATTCACAAATATACTTTCTAATTTTGAACATTATTTACTGCATTGGTTACTTACTATGCTTCTAGTTCCACTGTTCGCTTCTAGAAGTCAGATGTACTACAGCAGTTGCTTAGCCCTTTTTGACATTACAGTTAAGGCAAATCCAGAAACACAAGAACTTTCACGTTTTGTATTTAATCTGACATGATCGCTGATGGACACCCCAGCATCACGAGGGGTACATATTTTATCCGAGAACAGATGGCGAAATTTAACTCATTTTTTTTTAATTTTGAGGGTTAACCCGTTTTTCCGGCATGCCTTCAATTTACAGGCATTTCACCACTGATTCTAGGCAGCTAACACTAATAATTTATTGGTTTTAGGTTCCAGTAATTACTTTCAAGGTTTTCAGAGATGAGGTGAATGGCAATTGTCCCAAGTAGTTCGTGTTCTTATGTGCTGTTAAATGTACCCACACGAGGCTAGCGTATTTAAGCCCTGGATCGAACCCGCCAACTTAGGCTGTGTCATCGGAGTAACTGAGTAATTTAACATCAAACTATTGGGAAGTAAGTGGAGCAAGAACTAAGGGAAGGAAAGCTAACATTTATACAGAACTTGTGCATTTAATATAGGAAATATTGACGACTGTTTTTTTAAATCTTTTAGTATATACAATTTTTCTTGACGTCGCACCGACGCAGATATGTTTTATGGTGACGATGCGAGAGGAAAGGACTAGAATTGGGAAGGAAGCGACCGTGACATTAATTAAAGCACAGCCCCAGCATTTGCCTGGTGTGAAAAGGGAAACCACAGAAAACCATGTTCAGGGCTGCGAACAGTAGGGCTCGAACCCACTATCTCCCGATTGCAAGCACACAACTACTGGACGACTGTTCACTATTCAATAGAGATCAGAAACTAATACATTACGAATCCAGTGTTGATGATGATGATGATGATGATGATATCTGTTGTTTAAAGGGGTCTAACAGCTAGGTAATCGGCCCCGAATCCAGTGTTACGGGTTGTCTATGTTTGCAGCCAAAGGGCTGCAGTTAATTGAAAGAGCAATGCCGGTTTCCTCTCGTGGCCACGTTGTTCTGTGATTATGACGAGTCTAGAAAGCCACGAATATTGGCCGAGAGGATTCGTCGCCATGTCCATACGACACCTTATAATCTGCAGAACTTCGGGCCGAGCAGCGGTCGCTTGGTAGGCGATGGACTTTCAAGGCTGTTGTGTAGTGGGGTTTGGTTTTATACCATTGACATTTCTGTCTCATATTGTAATAATTTTACTTTCACACATGTAATAGAGCGTAGCATGACGTCGGACTTATCGAAACGTAACCTGGTAAAACATGCATAGAAATAGGACAAAAATGTTGTCAAATTTCCCCATGGGATCATAGGATGATTTGTATATGTCTCAGCCATGGATATCCATCAACGGTAACTAATTTCAGATGATCGCCAGCCGTAAGACATAGCCTGCACGATTGCTAGGTAACACTGTCTACCCATCCATCGATACGTTATATCACAGCCTGCACGACTGCTACTTAACACTTCCATCACATATTTTGTTACATGACACCATTTCGTTTTGGATTACCCCACCTCCGACCACACCTCACAGCTCTGAGACATATTTATGTCAAAAAGTAATCTTAGTCGAATGTTTCGACTATGGAATATATGTTTGATGAATTGAACCAATCTGGTAGAGATTTACTGCGAAAGTAGGCCATGAAAAAAACCCACAATTTTACCACGAGTATGCATAGGTCTTTACCGGTTTCACTAAGGGATGGCGACAGCGAACTACGCAGCGCATGAATTTGACACATACGTCAGTGTGTTCGTCTGACATTAACCTACCAGCACACACAAGTTGTGTCCGCCAAACACTAGCGTCTGTTTTGTATCATTCAGTTATCATGTCCCTGAAAAAGAACATTTGCGGCTCGCATTGCCCTTCTTATTTAACCAAAAGAAAAAGGCTGTGGAAAATAATAGTTTGTTGGTCGAAACATATGATGGAACACGCTCCATCGATTAAAACATGTGAGACATTTTCTAATCGGCAAGAAGACCGTGCTTTGTGTCTGGTGGGGCCAGAGCGGTACTGTGTATTATGAACTCTTGAAGCCTGGAGAAACCGTTAATTCACAACACTATCGCCAACAAATGATTACTTTAAATCACGCATTTATCGAAAGACGACCGGAATGGGCCAAAAGACATGGCAAAGTAATTTTGTTACACGACAATGCGCCGCCTCACACAGCAAAACCAGTGAAAGACACTTTGAAATCGCTGGGATGGGACATCCTTCCGCAACTGCCGCATCTGACTATCATCTCTGCGCATCAATGTGGCACGCACTCGCAGAGCAGCACTTCAGTAATTTCGAGGAAGTTGGAAAATAGCTCGACGAATGGTTTGTCGCAAAATGCAAGCAGTTTTTCTGGCATGATACTCACAACTTACTTGAAAGATGGGCGAAATGTGTAGAAGACGATGACCAATATTTTGAATGAACAAAAATTGCATTTCCCTTGAAAAATAAGTGTTTTCTTTAATAAAAAAACCGGAAAAATCTTATGCATACATCTGGTATACTGTGAAGAAAAGAAGAGCCGAAATGTTTGAAGAATTCTACGCATCGGATACCATGATAGATAGAAGTTGGATGGGTCCCAATAAGGAATTACGAACTGCCATCACAAGACAAGCTGTACACGGATTCCACCATAAAATCTGTGAAAATCCATACACCTGGTAGATTAATACCCAGCAATTTCTTCAATCTCAATTCCTTTTCCAGTATCATCCGGCCGGGTCGGGGATTTTAACCTTCATTGGTTAATTCCAACGGCCCGGGTACTGGGTGTATGTGCTGTCCCCAACATTACTGCAACTCATACATCAGACATTAACACTATTCCCTATGCTAATAACACTCAGTTACCTACATATGGCAGATGCCGCCCACCCTCATCGGAGGGTCTGCCTTACAAGGGCTGCACTCGGCTAGAGATAGCCTCACGAAATTGTTATTTATGGTATAATTTACTTACTCTAGAAGAATATTCTTCTTGCTGGCCTTTTCCCTCATTTCCTTGGCGTTTGCATGTTATGTGGATTAGGCTTAGTTTTACCTCCAGATATCCTTTCTCACACCAATCCTATCTGCGTGTTTCCTTGGTGGTTGGTAGTCGGGTGGGTTGTGAGTAGATGAAGACATGTGCATTAAGACGAACGAAGAACCTAATACTCAAGCGAGAGGAATTAACCATACGCAGTTGCAATCCGTGACCTGGCTAGGAATCGAACCAGGGGTCCACCGAACCGAAGGAAACTAAGATGAATGTTCGGTCAATGAGCATGACATTTGCTAATAGGTTACAATCATATATTAATATAACGAAAGTCTCAATGCCACTTGTTGCCAAATATCTACACCGAGCGAATAGTTGCGCGATATGCGTCACGCAGTTGTCAGTTTGCATTCGGGAGATAGTGGATTTGAACCCCACTGTCGGCAGCCATGAAGATGGTTTTCCGTGGTTTCCCACTGTAACAACAGGCAAATGCTGGGACTGTACCTTAATTAAGCCGCGGCTGCTTCCTACCCCACTCCTAGCCCTTTCCTATCCCATCGTCACAGTAAGACCTATCTGTGTCGGTGCGACGTAAAGCAATATGTGCTATATATTGTTATACATTCTATAAGTACGAAAGAAAATAAAACCAGAAGATGAACATATAAATAACAACGAAATAATGAAAATTACTCATCGACGAACTCATTCTAAGTATCTCATTGGTGAAATAATTTTGTGTGGCTATTGTAGCATTCTTAGGCAGACCTTCCGTGGTGAAAAGTCTGTCTTGGGAGGCACTGCGTTTACTTGCGACGGTGGAAAGTGTTACGCGTGAGTTGCACACAAGCGAAGACAGTACTAACGCACACTCTTTCACTAGTAGGGATAAGTTCTCTGGGATAAAAATCCGTCAGACCGGCCGACCAATAATCCGTCTATGAGTTGGATAATTGAGTGATAACTTCTGTTCCATCAGCTAGCGTATACGCGCATTCTCTATATTCACTCTTCTTTCCACAAGAGCACATGCGAGCACAGCAAGGTGAGAGTACATGACCATTTGCCAGTAGAAACCATATTATTTGCCGAATACATGGAAACAAGGCAGCAAGGGAGTCAGGCTAGGCTGTCTCAGAAGGGATAGTTGTGGAGTTGTCGACGAGAATCTCGACGAAACTTTGATCTCAGGACGATAATGGTTCCAGGACAATATGTGTAGGGCTTTAAGTTTTGCAATAGCTCGTAGCTCCTAATGTAGCGATCGGAAGCTTGGAGTGGAGGGTGCGTATAGCATATACGACCAATTATCCAAGAGATTCATTACATTACGGACATATTATATATTATAATCTTCCAATGGTCTCTGGAATAGAACTGTAAAGAGCCATTGAAGGTTATGTGAAACAAACAGTTACCGAAATCATATGGGAAGTGTACATCCAATAAGAATACGTCCAGTCGTGCTTATAAGTTACGGAAATTGCTCAAATTAAATAACAGAAAGAATGAAGCTTACACATGATGATAAATTGCTAAGCTCCAGACCTCGTGGTTGAATAATGGTATTATTTTAATGGATATAAGTAATAGGAAAACATTCTATCAATGTGAAAGTCAGTATAATGGCGGAAAGGTGAGATATGTCTCCACACATGATATACGAGTTTAGCAAGTTACCTACTGGTGTGGCCATGGAATAGTTTAAATGGAAATATTGCTGTGATCTAGAAGGCACAAAATAATCGATTATAAACAGTTTTGGGAGATAAAATAATCAATGAAGCGTGTTCCTTTACTTTCAGTCTCGATGTTTATAACCTAGTTATATGTAACTCTCAATTGTCGGAAATCTAATGAAAATAAGTTATAACATGTATGTTTACTCAGATCACGAAAAGCAGGCTTCCATATTCTTGACAAATAATGGTATGTTGTCGTCCGTCACAACTGTCTGAACTGAATATTGGAAGAGACGTGTTAAAAAGCCTAAAAGCGGAATTGTAAACTTACAGATCCAATTGTATCTTAGGTGGATAATTGTGTTACAATACGGTATTAATTAACTGTGAACGCGTATAAGATTGTCAGAAAGACACAAGGCGAGTGTCTTACGAAAATAGCAGGAATACAAATACTTGTGTGGTTCTTTGTTATTAGTCATTTCTAAGTTTCAAGTTTCCTGTATAATTCGAAGGATATGTTAAAAATAATCAAGACGCAAGCATAAACAGGTCATGGTGTCCTGAAAGACAGGAAATGATGACGGAGTAAAATATGCCAACAATCTCAGTAAAACCGAGGATGAGCTGATATCCTGTCCAGAAAAGTGATAAGTAAAAAAGTCGAAGTGGTATCCTACCTATTCTATTTAATAGCTGCATAGTGTAGAGTATATGTTCTCAATTTAAACATGTTGTGATATGACAACTTGAGTAATATCAATAGTTACGACAAAGTGTTATACCGTCACAGGATAGTGATCGGTCGGTCGTCTATTTTGAATAGATACTTCCAATTGATATGCGTTTTCCATTTCGTGTATGCTAATTTAATTATAATATTATGGAGTTACGTTGACTTAGTCCGAAGTGTTGTGAAATTCAGTCTTCTATTTATACGGTGAATTATAATGAATAATTTTGTGGCGGTTGTTGATGATATTCATGTATTGAGAATAGGATTTCGATTTTAGAATCAGGGTTTTCTGCATATTATTTCTGTAGAGTGACGACGCAGTGGTATGAAATATGATTGTTTTCGCATGTGTATGGTTGACGATATGATTCTCTAGTGTGTAGCTTGTGTGTTTTGGATGATATATGGTTATGAATATAGGTGCGCGTTAAGGGTATCGAATCTCCGTGAATATATAATAATATTGCATGCGGTTGATGATAGTTGGAATTTGGAGTATAATGTGCGCAATGTGCCTTCGAAGTGATACTGATTATGGAATGGTAGTGGTTCATCACACATTATGAATAATTTGGTGCTAAGGTACACAAGCGTTGTTAACTAAGGTCAATTTGGAGAATAGTGACCAGAAAAGTGGACGGTCGTCAGAAACGAGTTCATAGAAATAGTAGGGATGATGTTGCAGATAAATAGCAGGGATCCTCAGACATGAAACAAGAATACAAGTATATGGGAATGTCCTATTTGTGACGTGACAGAGTCATTTAATAAGCCACAACTTTTAATTTGTTACGTATATGCTTGTAGATGCTAGATTTTGGTAGATAGAAACTGGATCTCATCTTTTCAGAAGGATTACGGAGGGAGCTGGAAACCAATACATTATTTGAATATCTGTAGATAAATGTGTGGTAGTTGGTGTATTTATTACAGCCACAATCGCAATGGAAGTAAGATGCTGACCTGTTGCAGAGAATGTTTCCTTATAATGATCATTTTTGAATTCCTATATTTAGAGATGGATGTCATGATTCATATACCATGCAAATTAGATTGATGATACTCAAGTTGCAAAATAGGCAGCTAGTTGGGACGATGAAGAGAAAAGATAGTCTAGCGTGGGATACGATTTTCGATAAAACCGACGGATAGATGAGGAAGAAAATATGTGAAATGATGTATTATAACTGGAAGTAATTTTAATAAGCCTTCAGCACTTGTTATGTTGGGATTTTGTAAATAATAATTTTGGAGACAAGAGTGAGTTAGGCACCAACATAACCATGTATTTTCACAGAAGCCAACAAAGCTCATGTTTTAATTATGATGTGACCTTAGCCATGGAGCCGGACATGAAAACAGAGATAGCGTAATATGAACCAGTTTCATTTAACAGCATGCGAAATATCAGAAAAATGATTCTGTGTAAAATGAACCACTCGTGTAAACGAAATAACCCTCTTCTCGACGTTTTTATTCATACGAACGTAGACTTACAGTATGTAGAGCATCTCACTTCTACAGAAGGCAATGCCGAACAACCAGTTTGACACAGTGACAACCAAAGACTAACATAAGAAGTATTGCAACGGTCCTCGAGACTGGCTCATCCGTGAGCCGGCAATTTGTAGCGCGCTGTTCACTTGCTTTTGGGCTACGTGTGGTTGAGAAGCGAAATTTTTTTTTTTTTTTGCTAGGGGCTTTACGTCGCACCGACACAGATAGGTCTTATGGCGACGATGGGATAGGAAAGGCCTAGGAGTTGGAAGGAAGCGGCCGTGGCCTTAATTAAGGTACAGCCCCAGCATTTGCCTGGTGTGAAAATGGGAAACCACGGAAAACCATTTTCAGGGCTGCCGATAGTGGGATTCGAACCTACTATCTCCCGGATGCAAGCTCACAGCCGCGCGCCTCTACACGCACGGCCAACTCGCCCGGTGAAATATTTTGTATATTGCTTTGGACCCTTCATGGTTCTATGTATTTGGTTTCATCGAAACTCTTACCAACAACTCCGGAATTCTGTCCCTTGTCAGTGGGCACTGTATAGCGGAGTTTGGAGATGTTTGGAAAGCAACCAGCGACTATTCAGCCTGTAACAAAAGAGCTGATTTCTGACTCCTGCTCATAACTACTGTGTGAATCTGGCAGACTACTTTTGCACTACTTCCTACTTTGACCTGCGGGTATCACCTCGTAATCCGAGTACAAATAAAACGTGTACAGCGTCATTCAGTGCCCCAAATAACGGTTCCACAGGCCACATGAGGAAGAACCTGATAGTGAGTTCTTGCACGACGTGTGGTATCGCGGGGTCGCCACATGATTCCACTGTATAACTCACGTCGTACGAGTCATGTACTCCAGACTAAAAGGCTCGAACTGTAACTGTAACTGTGTTAATCTTTTGTTAATGGGGATATAGGTCAGGGGACGAGGCACACTTTTCCACATTTCCTTTTGTGTAAATACATTTAACTTACACCAATTTGGCCAGAGTGGAAACGGGAATAGGACTTGACTTTCTCGAATATCTTCTTCGTGATATTTTCCCAATTACTTTGGGTCGGCACTATTTGCGGATTAAAGCTACTTTTACAGATGGATACCCTTCGTAACGCCAACCCGATGTGAAAGGATGTATTCTCTATTATATGTTAGGATACGCGGTTTGAGATGTTCAATTGTTAGCTTGCATTCATGAGATAGTGGGTTCGAACCCCATTATTGGCAGTCCTGAATATAGTTTTCCTTTGTTTCCCGTTTTCACACCAGGAGAATTATTGGGGTGATTTGCCTTAATTAAGGCCACAGTCACGTCCTTCCAAGTCCTATCCCATCGTCGCTATACAACCTGTCTGAGTCAGTGTGACGTAAAACAATTTTTTTTCTAAAAATGAGTGTTTCTGTGGTAGTTGATATTGTGATATTCTGCATGTTAATGAAAATGTGTATTTTTACGAGCACTAACACCTGGCCCCGGAAACAGAGGACCTAATAAGACGTGTCACGGTCGAGAATCGAACTCAGAGCTCTGTACCCGAAGGCAATTACACTAACCATTCGGCTAATGTCTAAGTAGTTAGAAATTAAGTGTAACGCCAATTTATCTCATGAAATACCACTGGACATTCATGAAAAAGTTGTGAAAGCTTGTAGTTTTACGTGACAGTTGATATTGTGATAATGACCACTGGAATTTAAACCGCAGGAATGTGATTGCCCCACAAGCATTGGCCAGGATTTAAATCACGGCCACCCTGATGAGAAAAATATGGCAATGACAACCTGTTAGCATACTCTCAAGGATATTTACGGTCCAATGATTTTACAAGAGTGTTATTGTACGAATCGTTTGGAAGCGGTCTTCGGAGAGAAAATAATATTTCTACAAAGAGTTTTCTGTGAGGAAAGGAAGAAGAGAGCTCCGTACGTACCTACCTGCCAGGAGGGTCCCCGCGGCGGTCGAACTCTACGTCCTCGTCTCCGTACGGGAATGTCACATTCAGCAGGTAGTTCTGAAACAAGGAAACACATCATGAATTACAGAATATTATGAGCATTGATGGCTACAAATGACATCAAATACGACATCCTCTCTTTTATAAACGTTGGGAAGGACTACCAGTACAAAAATGGCCACGGTGACACAGCCAAACGAAAGGAAAGGGATGAGAACTTTGAAATTCAGCTTTGAATCAAACTTTACCACTCATAAAAGCAAGTTGACGCGAGCTTCATTAATACTATAATTACCAAGCACGATATCTGCAGTCGCTTAAGTGCGGCCAGTATCCAGTAATCGGAAGATAGTGGGTCGAGCCCCACTGTCGGCAGCCCTGAAGATGGTTTTCCGTGGTTTCCCATTTTCACACCAGGCAAATGCTGGGGCTGTACCTTCATTAACGCCACGGCCGCTTCCTTCAAATTCCTAGGCCTTTCCTATCCCATCGTCGCCATAAGACCTATCTGTGTTGATGCGACGTAAAGAAAATAGCAAAAAAAAAATAAATACTATATTTAAAAGTACATCAGCGGTTCACGAAATGTTAAACTCACCAAGCACGTATAGTCGCTCGAATAGGAGATGAGGGCATGGTATTGTACGTGCTGGCAACCCCCTGTGGGTGAGGGTGGTAGAATAATACCCACGGTATCCCGTGCCTCTCATAAGAGGCATCTGAACGGGGCCCCAGCAGTCGTAACTTGGGACGTAGGTAGGTGAGTCCTGGTATTACTTACACTTACTTGTGATAGGCTCCTCACTCTGTTTTATTTATTTATTTATTTATTTATTTATTTATTTATTTATTTATTTATTTATCTCATTTTGAGTGGCGAAGTTAGGGTGCATGGTCCTCTCTTACGTTATAATTGAGTAAAATTACATTATGCTAACACACACGCTACGCTCTCACTCGCATTTATAATGTAATTAAAATATTACACTGTGCATTAACCAATATGAAATAATAGTGATCAAAAACACACACACAAAATAAATGCACATATCACACAACTACCGATAGGTCTACATATACCAGAAAAACACAGTCTAACGCCATTCACACACTCAGCTATACAGCTCACACGTCAGTCGGTCGCTTTAAACAGGTAATCTCGGCAAAATATTTGAATTTAGTTAATGAGTCACTGTACCTGACAATGACTGGTAAGGAATTCCAAAGTCTAGAACCGGTCACAGTAAAAAATATTTGTTATACGCAGATGAATGGTGAAGAGGTATTGTATCCGACCTCCCATGGTCAACTCTTTTTCTTTTCCTATTCCTACGATGTTACGTATGAAGGCCTAGGGATTTTTTTCATTTTCACGCCCTTCGTTGCCCTTGTCTTTCTTCGGCCGATACCTTCATTTTTGAAGTGTCAGATCCCTTCCACTTTTTCTCTCTGATTAGTGTTGTATAGAGGATGGTTGCCTAGTTGTACTTCCTGTTAAAACAATAATCACCACCACCTCCTCGCATTCAATATTTTATTAGACGTTAATTATTATAAAATAATTCACTTCTCATGTAAGTACGAACACCGTGGATACCCACACCATACATGTCTATAGGTTCAATTGTTTCTGAGAAATATGTAAGTGCTGAAAATTTCAAATGACGAAGTCCTTCATCGCATGAAGAAACAAAAAGAACTATTACTTACTGTTAAAAAAGAAAAACCTAATATCTAGGGCACTTTATGAGAGGCGAGAAGTACCAGCTATTACAACTCATCATTGAAGGTAAAAATACAGGGGAAAAGGTCTGTTGGCAGGAGGAAGAATTCATGGCTGAAGGACATCCGAAGATGACACAACTGCACTTCTGAAGATGCTTTCCATGCTGCAACATCACGTCCAGAGCTGGCTATGTGGACCGCCAACCTCCGCTAGGAGAAGGCGCCTCAAGAAGAAGAAGAGGAAGTTATACAGTACCATGCGCTCATTTCTTTTTTAAGGGGCTATACAACCTAAATGATCTAAGGAATCTTATCAATTTGGTGTGATCTCGTTGCAGAAGTTGTAGCAGAAGTTGTAATGCAATTGACTATCAAGGAGATGGAATCGAGTTCGTACCTCTAGCTAATCTAGCTCTTACAACTCTTCATTTGAAAGAATTTGGTGAACTAGAAATAACTGTACCTCATGTTTATACTCAAACTTGCAGCTCGTGTGGTATGTGCGCGGATCAGGCCTGCCGTAGGGAAAAACGGGTATGCAACCCGCATTCACACTGTTCACACTGCAGTGGTTTTAGTGAAATTTTAATATTTAATGGAATATAAAATGTTTATTTTTTATTCAATAGCAAATACTCATACCTTCTATAATTAAGGGAGTGTGAAAAGTGTGGCTCAGAAGTTTGGTATCGCTCATAGTATCGTATTGCAAGCAGGGACAGTCTTCAGAACGACAGGTACAGCTGTGTTACTTGTGGAGCTTTTACCACACCCTGTTGAGGTCGCACGTGCAATGCGTGTAATGTATATAAATATTTATAGACTAGGTCCAGCTTTACTAAGAGGTGCTCTTCCTGACTATAGCTTTATGTAGAAATATATATTCTACTATACCGTATTTCTATAGTCGTCGATAGAGTGGTGTGTAAACAAACAGGTGTGTGTTAAGATATGTAGTACCTGGCTGACGACGCGATACTAGGAATCATTGTGAACTTTTATTTATACTTGATGAACAATAATAAAGGTTCACAAAAATACAGTAATTTATAATCATTTAATATAAATTTCGATATGGTAACTACTTATTGGTTTGCATGAATGAGTACTACCATTATTACAAAAAATATCTTAATAGACGTTGAACATCTTTATCTAACACCTCTTTCCACACTACATTGCGAGGAGGACGTGGATTCTCCTGTGATAGCAGTACTCTTAATATGTTTGGCCTCTTGGCTCTAGAAAATGCCACGTACAGCATACCATGCATTTAACCTGATCTTTCTAGATCCACGTCAACAAACTCGTAAGTTTGGCCCTACGCTTTGTGCACCCTAACAGCAAATGCAGGTCTTACTGCATGCTACTTCCTAGAAGACATTTCGTGGAATCAACGAATATGCATTTCTTTGACGGATTGTTCCCCAAAGATGATTTTGCTTTAATTACGTTATTACACAGCCTTATTACAATTAGTCTAGCTCGGTTGCCTGAACCTTCTGATAAATTTATTTATACTTGATGAACAGTAATAAAGGTTCACAAAAAATACAGTAGTTTATAATTATTTATTATAAATTTCGATATTAGTTTATTATTATATTATATTATATTATATTATATTATATGATATGATATTATATTTATCATATTATTAGTTTGCATAAATTAGTACTACCATTATTATAAGAAATATCTTAATAGACGTTGAACATCTTAATCTTAATTAATAATAATAATGTTATTTGCTTTACGTCCCACTAACTACTTTTTAAAGGCGCGTGGCTGTGAGCTTGCATCCGGGAGATAGTAGATTCGAATCCCACTATCGGCAGCCCTGAAAATGGTTTTCCGTGGTTTCCCACTTTCACACCAGGCAAATGCTGGGGCTGTACCTTAATTAAGGTCACGGCCGCTTCCTTCCAACTCCTAGGCCTTTCCTATCCCATCATCGCCATAAAATCTATCTGTGTCGGTGCGACGTAAAGCCCCCAGCAAAAAACAAAAAAAACTACTTTTTAAGGTCTTCGGAGACGCCGAGGTGCCGGAATTTAGTCCCGCAGGAGTTCTTTTTTGCGTGCCAGTAAATCTACCGACACGGGGCTGTCGTATTTGAGCATCTTCAAATACCACCGGACTGAGCCAGGATCGAACCTGCCAAGTTGGGGTTAGAAGGCCAGCGCCTTAACCGTCTGAGCCACTCAGCCCGGCATTTAATCTTAATTGTAATTCATGTATTGGTAAGTCTGAAATGTTCACTGAACTAAGGAATTCAGTTGTAAATTCAAATGCTCCTTCGGGTTGATCTTTTACTGAGTCGTACCTGTTGTAGATTTTGTAGTCTCCGGGAAGTTTGGCAGTGATATCATAGTTAATTCTATCGATGTCTTTGTTGTGATGCGCGAGTATTGCTCTATCTTTCATTCCTTTGTACTTTGCAGCGACAAAGCAGCTTTTTAAAATTTAGTCAATTAGATTGTTTCCTGAAATGACAACTTCTGGCGCGTCAATTGCTTCCACTGTAACCAGCGGTGATTCCCTCTTGCCCAGCTTCAGAAGATATTCAGCAAACTGTCGTTGTTCCGAATCAACACGCATGTTTTCTTCGAGTGTACACATATTGAACAGTGGCCATAGAAGGATTGAAAGATCTAATACCTCATTTCTGTTTGTTCGTGGCTGTACAGGGAGACATTGACGAAAGTCTCCTTTCAGTACCATCACATTGCTACGAAAAGGGAGACTGCCAACTCATCGCAAGAGTTATGCACGATATTCAATCCGTATTCAATTCGGGTTCAATTCCCAGCTCTGCAACGAAATTTGAAAAAATGGTAGGAGGGCTGGAACGGCGTCCACTCAGCCTCGGGAGGTCAAATGAGTCAAGTGGGTCAATTCCCACTTCAACGATCCTCGAAGTGGTTTTCCGTGGTTTTCCACTTCTCCATCAAATGACTGGAGGGTATCTGAAATAAGTGAAGAGATCAAGAACAGCTACTGATGGCTCTGATCGTTGAGGCGTCTAGTACAATCTTATGGTTTAGTCCATAAAACCTCTTCTGATATTTGCATTAATCAGAGACAATGAAACCTCTACGGGAATTCGCAGATATCAGACAGTGAACACCTCTACGGGAATTCGCAGATATCAGAGACAGTGAACACCTCTACTGATATTCGCTGAAATCAGAGGGAGTGATCATCTCTATTGATATTCGTAGACATTAGAGAAAGTGAACACCTCGACTGATATTCGCAGGCATCAGACAAAGTGATCAACTCTACTTATATACGCAGTCATCAATGATAATGAACACTTCTACTGATATTCACAGCTATCCGAGACAGTGGACATCTCTACTGATATTCACTGCCATCAATGACAATGAAAAGCTCTACTGATATTCGCTGTCATCAATGACAAAGAACACCTCTACTGATATTCAAAGCTCTACTGATACTTGATGCTATCAGACAACAAACTCTACCGATATTCGCGGCCAATGGCAATGAACACCTCTACTGATATTCGCAGACATAAATGACAAATAACATCTCTACTAATATTCGCAGACATAAATGACAAATAACATCTCTACTGATATTCGCAGACATAAATGACAAATAACGTCTCTACTGATATTCGCAGACATCAGAGTGAGTGCACAATGCAACTGATATTCGCAGTCATGAGTGACAAAGAAACCTCTACTGAGATCACAGCTATCAATGACAATGAAAAGCTCTACTGATACTCGCAGCCATCAGACAATAATCAACTCTACTGATATTTTCGGGCATCAGAGACAGTGAACACCTGTACTGATATTCACAATCATCGATGACAATGAACACCTCTACTGATATTTGCAGCCATCAGAGGCTATGAACACCTCTACAGATATTCGCATCTATCGAAGGTTTTCGGCGATGGAAGGCTGGGGACGTGGCCTTTATTAAGGTACAGCCAGAGCATTCGTCTGGTATGAAAAAAGGAAACCATGGAAAACCATCTTCAGGGCTGCCAGTGGTGGGATTCGAACAACTGCCTCCCGAATGCGAGCTCACAGCTGGGTGGCCCTAACCAGAAGACCAACTCGCTCAATGTATTATTATTATTATTATTATTATTATTATTATTATTATTATTATTATTATTATTATTATTATCTGGCTCCTTGGCTGATTGATCAATGTATAGCGACCATCGGTTCACGCAGCCTCAGGTTCGATTTCAGACTGGAGCGTGCATTTTAGTACAATCTGGTGAATTTCTCTGGCTCGTATACTATTAAACGAGCAATTCTTGTATGTCTAGCTTTCTCGGAAACGGCCCTACAGATTTCGATGAAAATCACAGGCTAGAGGTTTCTTGGGTCAAAAAATCGATCGGTAAGGCTGTAATTTTCAAAAACTCAATAAAACTTCATTTATTATTAGCACCAATTCAGCAAGAAATTGATTTGAATTTTTACCATCAAACAACAGATGGCAGTTGAAGCTTGGTCAAATAAGTAATAATGGTATTTTCCGTAGTCATGGCAGTTTTTTAACGTAAACAGAATAATTAGGAAGTCACTGCTCAAATATTTCGATCGGTAAGGGTCTCATTCTCAGAAAAATATTTTAACTGGCGTGAATTACAAAAACGATACAGTGATGGTCATGATATCTACTGATTTACTGAAACCATCCAGCAGCAGGAGTGTTGGCTAAGGTCGTAAAAGCGTGGAGTTCAATCTTATGGTTTAGTGCATAATTTAGATGGTCCGAGCCCCAGTCTTCGAAAAAAAACCATCAAATTGTTGGCCGGCAAGTAAGGTGGTATACAATTTCTAAACCAGCACTTCTCGATTTTCAGGCGTTTACATTCTTTCTTTCTTAATCCGTTTACCCTCCAGGGTTGGTTTTTCCCTCTGACTCAGCGAGGGATCCCACCTCCACCATCTCAAGGGCAGTATCCTGGAGCGTGAGACATAGGGTCGGGGATACAACTGGGGAGGATGGCCAGTACCTCGCCCAGGCGGTCTCACCTGCTATGCTCAACAGGGGCCTTGGTGGGGGATTTGGAAGTTTGGAAGGGATAGAGAAGGAAGAGGGAAGGAAGCGGCCGTGGCCTTAAGTTTGGTACCATCCCGGCATTTGCCTGGAGGAGAAGTGGAAAACCATGGAAAACCACTTCCAGGATGGCTGAGGTGGGAATCGAGCCCACCTCTACTCAGTTGACCTCCCGAGGGTGAGTGGACCCCATTCCAGCCCTCGTACCACTTTAACAAATTTCGTGGTAGAGCCGGGAATCGAACCCGCGTCTCCGGGGGTGGCAGCTAATCACACTAACCACTACACCACAGAGGCGGCTAGGCGTTTACATGCGGCTTTTATCTTATCAAACGAGCAATTCTTATATATGAAGACTAGCTTTCTCTTGAAGCAACTCTACAGATTTCGATTAAAATCTCAGACTAGAGGTTTGTTGGGACTAGAAATCGATCGGTAAGGGTCTTACCATCCGCGTTTGTGGTGTAGTGGTAGTGTGACTAGCTGCCAACACCAGAGGCCCGGGCTCGATTCCCGGCTCTGCCACGAAATTTTAAAGGTAGTACGAGAGTGGAATGGGGTCCATTCAGCCTCTGGAGGTCAGCTGAGTAGAGGGGGCTTCGATTCCCACCTCATCCATCCTCGAAGTGGTTTTTCGTGGTTTCCCACTTCTCCTTCACCAAATTTAAGGCCTCGGCTGCTTCCTTCCCCTTCCTTGTCTATCCCTTTCGATCTGTCCATTCCCCTCCACAAGGTCCCTGTTCGGCATAGCAGGCAAGGCCGTCTGGGTGAGGCACAGGCTTTCATCCCCAGTTGTATTCCTCGGATCGAAAGTCTCACGCTCCAGAACACTGCCCTTGAGGCGGTAGAGGAGGGATTCCTCGCCGAGTCCTAGGGTAAACGGATTAGAGAAGCAAGAAAAAAGTGTTTCAACTTCAGAAAAAGTCATTTGTCTAGCCATTATATGTACCGTTCACTGAAGAGATCTAGAACGGCTACTGATAGCTCTGGTCGTTAAGGCGTCCAGTACAATCTTATGGTTTAGTGCATAACCTGGATGGTTCTTAACAAAAGAAAAAAAACCATCAGATTCTTGTCCGGCAAGTAAGGTGGTATACAATTTTTAAACGAGCACTTCTTGATTTTCAGGAGTTTGCATGCGGTTGTTGCCTTATACTATGGACCCTTTGAACTCCAATTATCTTAGTGTATGCTTCCTGCTCCACTCCTAAGTAATTTCTGCACTGTGAACAGCAGTAGGAAGTGAACACTACAAAACTATCTAACACAAAATGTTACAAGAAGTATATTTACAGTTAGAACACAAAATACATTAATCCTTGTAGTTCTTCATTGTCTGGCACTTTTCGAAACAGTTTTCTGGTTAGAAACCGAGTTTTCTCGAGTACATTTTACTACACTGTTTCCTTTTTACCACATTTCTAGTTCCTGTTTGAACAGACATCGTGAACCGAAGGTCGCTATACATTGACCAATCAGCCAAGGAGCATAATAATAATAATAATAATAATAATAATAATAATAATAATAATAATAATAATAATAATAATAATAATAATAATAATAATAATAATAATAATAATAATAATACATCAAGCGAGTTGGCCGTCTAGTTATGGCCACCCAGCTGTGAGCTTGCATTCGGGAGACGGTTGTTCGATTCCCACATTGGGCAGCCCTGAAGATTGTTTTCTGTGGTTTCCCATTTTCACACCAGGCAAATGCTGTGGCTGTACCTTCATAAAAGCCACGGCCCCAACCTTCCGTCTCTGGAAACTTTCGATGTGTTAGTGTGTTAAGCAAGTACCGAAACGAGTAAAAAATAAAAAATAATGTACTTCATTGGCAAACGACAAAAATGAAAAGCCCTAGTTTTCTTGGAACACGTTAAAAGACTATTGGTCAAGAACTTCAAATTAATAAGTCTGGGGAGGGTGGAGGATTCGGATGAAGCTGCAGATCACTAGTATCATTAAACCGTATGATCAACTTTAATTTTAATGTGAGATGGTACATCTCATCTGGAACACTTTTCTAATCGACTGAAAATGTATGCAGATGACTTGACTGGTTGATGGGCAATAAAGATTTTGTTTAAATTAGGAGGCTGGATCTGCCCTCTCAGTGCGTAATGCGCTAAATATGTCTGATATGGGTGCAGATTTTTCTACATACGCCAAAACTTTAAGAAAACAAGTGAATTGCTTCAGATATTGTCTTTCTCAATTAACAAGTCTGACAGACGTTGCCCCGTACATCTGCTTTGGGTGTCTCTTTGTCCCGCTGTGAACTCAGTGGTATAGAAAAGTCTGCTCTGTTTCCACTGTAATTGCTACCAACAGTACAATGCACGGCTACAATTGGTTCAGACAAGGCGTGCTGGTAATTAAGCAAAGTCCTCCAAAATAAATATTCCGTAGCATCTCTGCGGAAGGAAAGACTGGTTCAGACGAAAAGCGTCTCGTTCTCTTCATTGCGTCATATAAAACTAGAGAATGAACAGGAGGATGTTTTAATGAAATTTTAGCTTTGGAGAGAGAGAAGACAGCCTCTTGCTGCGTGACTTGTCAGCTGTGGAAGGAAATAACTGATCAGGCTCCACAAAATGTGTTCATGCATAAAAATAGAGTTTAGGTTCCAAATAGACTCGGAATCTTGAGAGCCTGTAAATCTTATTTTTAATGTAAGCTATCCGCATTTCTCGAATTCCAATTAAGAAACAGTAGATATTTCTAAAATGCCATCTCCGTTACAAGCTATGGAGGAACTTGGAGGAGTAGAAGGCGTTCGTTTCCATTACTCGTAACCCCAGCTCTCTCGATGGATCAGTGGTAGAGCGTCAGTTTTAGATCTCAAGATCGCTAGTTGAAACTTGGCAGAGGTTGTCGGATTATTGAGGGTTGGAATGAAGTCCATTCGGTACTCCATATCGTATGATATCAGTGTGGAGAAGACCTTTGGTGAATGCATTTGGTGTTTATCAGACAAAACGAATTAAACTCAGTCATCAATTGCCCAACATAAATTAGTTTCCCTGTTATCTGGTAGAGTAAAACGGAGCATCGAAAATGATACGCAGTTAGCCTGAATGACCTCACTTCAAAATGTTTTCGCAAGGTACTGGGTGTCATATATTATTATTATTATTATTATTATTATTATTATTATTATTATTATTATTATTATTATTATTATTATTATTATTATTATTATTGTACCGGGCGGTACACCTCCGCTCCGCTAATTCAAACATTGCGCCAGTTGAAACTTCTCTACTGGAGGAAGCCTGAACTTCAACTACAGTGCTAATTCTCAAGTTTCTCAGAAGATGTCCCTACTTGTAAATTTTGAAGTGTTCTGAACTGTGTCGTTTTCGATGTATTTTTGTTTTGCCTTTAGTAAGAAGTGTGAACATTCTCTTCTAGATGGCACTACTGAAGGACTACAATGGTGCACCCTAGTGCGAAGTGAAAGAACTGGTTTTTTGGAGAAATTTTGTGTTCAAAAGTTTGTTCTTTGTTAAATTTCTTTCAGTCATTGTTTAGGTTTGCTGTATAACCCTGCTCTTTCCCCTTGTTTTGAATTTACCAGTCCCGAATTTCTCTAATTAATTTTCCACCAATAATGTGTTTCTTCTTCATCTGGTGTAGGGGTCTTCGTTGTTAGCCAATAAAATGATTGTGGGGGGGGGGTGTTATCATTCCTGAAAGGTCTCGAATGTTCAGCGAGGGTATATAAACTGCTGATTTTCGGGTCTCTGCGCCACTTCAGTAACATCTATCAGTGTGTAAATTATGTAGCAGGGGGCGGGTAGCGCCTCCTTCTTCGGGCAGCGGTTCATCAATAAGGTAATGGCCTTTTAATAACTTCTTTCTTGCTAGCTCAGCAGTTTAACCCTCGGGGCGGGTTCGAAACCTTTTACTATGTAACCTTCCTCTAAAATGTAAAAGACTCTTGATCTAAATTCTGCCTCTGTAACTACATATGGGGATAGAGAGTGCTTAACCCTCTCGAGCTCCCATTCATATTGCTTTGAGGTGAACTTATTTTTCACAACCGTTTCTTCCCTTCTAATGTAATGTAAATCGTTTCCTTATATAAGTCACCTCTTTAGTATGGGATTAGCCCTTGCATAAGCGGCCTAAGGCCAAATTAGGTTTTAATAAAGTATATTCGGAGTGCAAGTTTCGCCTCTACTCAAGTTTGTATTTTGGGGCCTTGTAAATTTCCTGTTTATTTACTAAATCGGCCTCAGTAGGTTGGGTATTTTTACCCCTGTGTTTATGTCCTTAGAGGACAACTTGAAGGTGGAGTTTGGTGCGGCCTTTGATAGGCTGGAACTTTGAGAGCGGGTTGCTCTTCCAAAGAAATTTGTTTCTGTGTGCCTCGAGGAGGCTTTTGCTATGTAATTGGGAGCAAGTGCTCTTGAGCATGATTGGGGCCTTCTGCCCCTTGGTTGAATCTTGTATACGGGTAAAGTTGGGCTTACTGCTCAAGAATTGTGTGTCTGGCTCTCGCAGCCCAAATCCTGTAACTCTGTAATTGTACATTCTTGATTTGTTGTTAGGCTACTGAGTACCTGTTATATTTGTTATTTCTTGATCTTGAAAAGAAAATATAACCTTGTTAAATTTTAAATTAACTTTAATTTCGTAGATTGAGACCTATTCATCCCAGCACCTTCTTTCACCTCTAACTACCACGGATAACTCCGTAACAATTATTATTAGTATTAGTATTAGTATTGTACCGGGAGGTACACCTCAAGGCCGCGCATTTAAAACTAGCGCCTAAAAGAACACCTCTATTGGTAAAACAGTTGAAACTGAAACTACACCTACTTAGAAATTTAATCAGAATATGTCACCACTAAAATGTCGAGTAATTTTGTTATTGGGCAGTTGCCTAAGCGGACTGAATTTATCAGGGTTTTGGTTGCCATTCATCAAGAAGTTTGGACATTTTCCCACAGATGACACTACAAAAACTATGATCATGCACCCTGGTGCGAAGTGAAAGAACTTTTGATTGAATGAAGTTTTGTATTCATACGTTTTTTTCCTTATCGATGTTCATTTATTTTTGGGTTGGCAATATTTTATTTTCCTTTCCGCCAGTTTGGAATTAACCAATACCCAATTTCTGTAATTGTTTTTCCACTTATCACAGGCTTCTTCTCTGATTCTGAGTGTTACTTTTGAAATCTACCAATAAAATTCTGTGGGTGTGTCTTGATCATTCATGAATGACCTCGAACCTTCCCTGAGGGTTGATAAACTGCGGCTTTTCACGTCTCTTGGCCAATTGATCGTCATATTACTAAGTGTGTGTGTGTGTGTCAAAGCAGGAGGCGGGCGGCCTCTTTCATCAGGCAGCGGTACACTTACAAGGTAATGGCCACATAACTTTATTCTTTCTTGCTACCTTCGCAGTTTAACCCGAGGGAAAGATCCGAATCTTGAATTATGTAACCAACTTTTCCAAAATGTAAATCTCCTTTCGGATAATGTAAAAACCTCGTAAACTCTTTAACTGTAAATCGGGGATAGAGAGTGAATTACCCTCTCGAGCTCCCCTTCATCTTGGTTTGAGGTGACTACGTTTATAACTGTTTTTCATTCTGTAATGTGGTAAATTACTTCCTATGCGAGTCACCTCATAGTTTGGGAAAAGCCCCCGTTTCATCGGCCTAGTGTCGTTTAGGTTTTAAGTGTTCATATCTAGGAGTGCAAGTATTCGCCTCCATTCATTTTGTGTTTGGGCCGTTAATTTAACCTGTTATTCTCCCACGAAGGCCCAGTAGGTTGAGTATTTAATACCCCTGTAAAAATAAGTTCCATTTGTAAATAGTGCCTTGTGAGGCATGTAACTTGAGGTTGCCTCGAGTAGGCTTGGAAAACTAAGAGCCTGTTCGCTCTTTTTCAAGGTTTTGTAAGATTTATGAATGCCTCTTGAAGGCTAGATGTTGTAATTTTGGGAGCAAGTGCTCTTTGAATGAGGGGATTTCTGCCCTTGTCTAAATTTGTGCTCTTTTGTAAATATTAGCTAGTAGCTCAGGAAATGCAAAGCTAGGGGCTTAAAGCCCAAAGTGTTAAGATTCTGAATCTTTTATTTTTTTCCCAATCTTGTTTAACGTTTGTTCTTTGTACCTGTAAAAATTCTTAAATTTTGAGTTCTGAAAATATAACCTTTAGTTTAATCTTTTAATTAATTTTGACATTGTAGTTAGACCCATTCACCCCAGCACCTTCTTTAACCTCTTTCTGCTCCACGGGTATCCCCGTAACAATTATTATTATTATTATTATTATTATTATTATTATTATTATTATTATTATTATTATTATTATTATTATTACTATTATTATTATTATTATTATTATTATTATTATTATTATTATTATTGTTGTTGTTACCGTGTTTTTGCGGGACACAGAGGTGAAAGAAGGTGCAAGCATGAATGGGTGGATATACGAAAATCGAAAGATTGAATACAAACTTTCAAATTTGCTGTTTTATTTCCTTTCTTAACCTTTCCCTTTTTTTCAAATCTTAATATTTTACAACTAATTAATAATCAGTTACAGAAGTTTAGCTCGTAATCTTGATAAAGACTTTGAGAGAGATCTACAATAATCAGATAACAACTTTACAGGCTGAGCTTAAAGGAGACGGGTCTCCCAATTTCTTTTACACCAATAGTAAGAGCATCTTTGCTCTACAAATTTGCACTTTCCAGGCCTATCCACGGCACAACCTAAATTTAACAAAATCAAACAGTATTCACTGTCTTAACTGCTCAACAGTCTGATATCTTTAAAATGGAAAGAATGAAATAGAGTTTAACAGAGGTAACAAGTACCCATTCTACAAGGCCTTTGGAAAAAACAAAAGGTTACATTTACTGGCCCAACTCTAATGTATATCGGGTTTATCAATTAGAACTCCATTCCTATAAATAATATGTAAGATAACTGAAATGGGACAACTGTACACGTGAGAACAACAAGTTAATTTATGCTACCGAAAGTGTGAATATAGCACGATATTGTAAAGATGGCAACCTCTGGATGATATAGAGAATATATTACAAATAGCGTACATGCTTATTATTGATAAACACAGTTCTAGAATAGCCCCAAATTTCTTACTTTGACTAGCACATTTCGTATGTTAGACCATTTTGAAACGGTATTAATATATTTTCTTTAAAATAAGATTAAACATTTTAGGGTCAGCTATGTTTCAAAGGAGTGATCCTATATATACTAGTTGTTTACCAAATAGTGTGGTGAAAATGACAAAATATTTTTAGGACAATTACAAGTTCTCCTTTCATCAATAAAAAAACAGTTGCAATAAGGACTTCAATATTACTTTCCAAATGTTAATAAAACTAATTTTTCACAAGACATGCAAATATATATATTTTGAATAAAATGACAATTTTAAACACGTACTAGGTTAATTACTCTACATTGATGAACTATCGCTAGCCGTTCTTCATAGCTAGGCCACCATTGGCGATATATCATCTTTCTCACATGACCTGGCATTGACTATATATCGCCAGTTGGTCCAGTAAAGGTTAAATTATTTATAATATGTGTCAAACTTCTGAAAGATTACTTGAAGAAATAGAAAAATAATGTAAATATACGACTCCTTAACATACCACTCATTCCACCAGCACTACGAACAACTAAGGCGTGTTGCGGTGGAGTGTGATTGGATGGTTGGAATTTCATTAATGGTAGTCGCGTTTCATGTAAATTAACATCCAACAGGATAATTGAACAGTTCATGCATTCGCCTAGATTATTGACCTACGAGATCGGTGGTCTCTGTAACTCATTTGGTTAGACAATTACTTCCTGTACTTACGTTGCGTAATAGAATTCCGACACAGTCGATTAGAATTTAAGATCCTTTAAAATGCGAGAGATTCAAAACATTAAATTAAAATGCCCCCGTCGAGGTAAGAATTCTACTGTCTTAAAGTCCATCATCAGACAAAAGAAATGTTCAAACTGAGAAATCTATACCGTTTGCCGCCGGATATGGCTGGGCTTTCGAATTAAATCACTTTAGTCTTTTGAATCATGATAAAATATAACGACAGGCAGACTAGTTTTATGCGTGTGCCTAAAACAAAAAGGTAAAAGTTGCTTGTGAATCCCAGTGCCACCATACATCTTGCATACCCTAAGATCTAAGCACGTTGTACATTAGGTCTAAGGAGACATATTCGAGTCACATGATATCCTTATAGTTCAGATTCAACGAAAAAGTAGAGGTTCCGTGACCATTATCAATATTCAACCAGTCATGTAACGTAGAAGTATAGGCTTGCTTTATGTGCAATAATGACCACCCTAGGGACCGAAACCAGTGGTGGATATACTGAACATGGGCTTACTCAAGGATATTCGACTCTAAACGGAGGCAACGTATAATTATAAGCTACGTCAAGTAAAGCCATATATTGTAATCCAACACACAGATTTAAGTCCATATCTGATTCAGGATGGTTATATTTACTGAAATGTACGTACTTGTCTAGCTCCTCTGCTGAATGGCCATTGTCGAGGCCTTTATTTTATTCTGGTTATTTCCTCTGACTAAGGACTGGACGTTTTTGATTGCTCCAGTACACACCTCTTCATTTACAAACCACATTTGCAATCCTCATGGAAACAATAATGAATACATCTCTGCACAGTGGACTGGCGTCTGGACAAGGACAAGTTCACATGTGAGAATCACTTCGGACGCCCACGCTGTGTGGAAAAGAGCGACGGAAGCAGAAGAAGAAAATGAAAATTAGGAGTAAATTAAGAAGATTCTACTGACGGTAGAGAACTCTCCAGCGAGGCGACCGATTTACATACAGAAAAGTATTGTTGCCGGGACTCCCGAAATTTCAGGATATTTCCCGATATTTTAAACACTACAGAAAACACGAAAAAAATCCCCGAAAGTTCTTGTAATCCAAACTTAAGGAAAATTAATATTTAAAGGTGCATAATATATTTGTGCCGAAAAACTCTTTCCTCGTCTCACTGCGTGACATTTTATCAATAAGATCACTCGTTAGGTACTTCCCTGAATTAATTTTAGGCTCGAATTACGTAATCTCTCTCCTCTTATTGAACTCAAAACTCACGTTTGACTGCGTCATTCGAAGGGAAATCCCCGACCCGCATATACAGTAGAGTATAACATCTGCATTCTGCTACAACTTTAAAATTGGTACGCAATTTCTACGCCTGATGAATAACTACATCTACAGGAAAAGTGTGTGTGTGGGGAGGGTGGGGGGGGGGCGGGAATAAGAAAAAAGAAGAAGAAGAACCATAGAGTGGCCAGAGAGTACGTGTGAGTGAAATTGTATATTTTTCTCATAATAACTTCACATGACTATTGCATTCTTTAATTTATTTATAACATTTCATTGCTCGAGAAACTAGCGAAATATTCATTAAAACTCCCGAAATTTTTACGTACAATTTTTTGTAGTCCTGGCAACACGGTAGAAGAGTATAGTGAAGTCGGTGACGTGTCACCACTACGTAATGGGCACCAAACAGCAACAGATACATTCGTTTTCCTTGTTAACCGAGCAAGTGGCTGTGGTATTTGGGTCGCATAGTGGTCAGCTCGCATTTGGGAGACAGTGGGTTCGAATCCCAATGTCAGCAGCCCTGAATATAGTTTTCTGTGGTTTCTCATTTTCACACCAGGCAAATTCTGGGGACTGCACCTTAATTAAGGCCACAGCCGCTTCCTTCCCACTCATAGCCCTTTCCTATCCCATTGTCACCAGAAGTCCTATCTGTGTTGACACGACGTAAAGCAAAATGTAAAAGAACGAAAAGATTGAAAGACGATATTTCTTTAAACAACACAAGAATGGACGAGAAATCGGTTCAGGTTTCATAGCAAACACAAAAGAATGGAATGACTAAGATTAATCAACTATAAGAGACTTCTATGACATGACTGGCGAAACATTTCTTTGAAATGCACAAATAAATAAATGTTCAGGAGAGAAATCGAAGTCGTGATATTCCGATCGTTCTATATCTACGTATGTCTCTGCTATCTACACCACTTGTCACAGGTACGAAGCGCCTTGCTGTGCATCATAATACTGACCTTGGACGGATAAACCCTAATTACAAGCGACATGCGTATTTTTTAAATTTACCGGATTAATACAAGCTAATTGTGAACTTGAATTTCTTACATTCTATCACCTCGCCATAAGATCTATATGTATCGGTGCTACGTAAAGCAACTTGTAAAATACATTCTATCATTCCACACATAATTCTGCTCACAAATTGAATATACAGGCCGAAAACAGTCCCAAAGAAGCCAGATACAACACCATACCAAGTGGTTGGTGTGACTTTGTGATATTCGTCGATTGATTCCAGTCTGTACCTCTTCCAGGGTTTAAAATATTAGAGGAAAAGAAAATGGTGATTGGGGATAAAGTTACTCTTTTTTATTTTTACAAATGCCTTACGTCGCATCGATAGAGATAGGTCTTGTGGCGACGGTGGGATAGGAAAGGCTGAGGAGTTGGAAGGAAGCGGCCGTGGCCTTAATTAAGTTACAGCCCCAGCATTTGCTTCGTGTGAAAATGGGAAACCACGGAAAGCTATCTTCAGGGCTGCCGTCAGTGGGATTTGAACCCACTATCTCCCGGATGCAAGCTCACACCCGCACTTCCCTAACCCCACGGCCAACTCACTCGGTGATTTAGTTTATTTTCTCATATCACACAACATAATAAACTTATGTTTGCAAAGTGAAATCAGCCCTTGGCCGTTGCTTTCTTTGGTACATTGAAGAGAGGATGAAGTCATGGAATCGGAAATACTGTGCTTCAAAAGCAATTTTTCAAAGTGTGTTTGTAGGAATTGCACAAAATTATAGGAACAAATGCTGATGCACACCTCAAATCAGGATTCTTGAATTGAAGAATTAACTCATGCAGTATTGCACCTCTCTTAGAGCAACCACTGATTTCAAGAATATACCTGTTCCGTTCCATAACTTGGCATGAAATGGTGTGTGTGATATTTGACCAATGAACTTGTGGTCACAAATTCTCATTACAAAGAACTTCAAATAATTTCCCAAAAGTCTCCTTTTACACTGACTTATTTGTATTTATTCAATGAAACTCTTTTGATTTGAAATCTAGAACAATATCTAAACTTGGGTTGTCACTTTTTTGTCCGTGGTATATTTTCATTGTTTATCAAGTTTATGGTGCAATGTAACAGTTTCAGTTGCAAACATCGCCTCGTTTGTGATAAGCCGGTAGCAATGTAATATTGGTGAAAAATAGCCCCTTCCTATGCGTAACGTTGTGCCAGCTTTGACACATAAAACTTCTAAAAATCATTTTCGAAGATACGAGTAATTAAACATCTTCCCGAAAGCTTCTAGAATGTGCTAAATAGCATTTGAAAATTCAAAAGCTAACGATTTCAAACTGACTGAAAAAGTTTCGGCATGGGAATGGTGCAAGTTAACCCTGGTTTACGGTATTACAAATATTATGAAGTTATTCGAAGGAAACTCTTAAAATTACCAGCAGTCAGTCAGATTTAAGACATATTGTCACCTGAATTGCTTGAAAGAATGTTTAAATTTATCACCGTTCTCAAACATATGAAGTTTGTCATCTTACTGGCATGAAGCTTCGAGGTAGTAAGAGCGAATCTGTAATTCCTCTTGCAAACAAGGCTGCTACCAGTCAGACATACCCGAGATGTCAGCCTGCGGCGAAGGTAAGGAATCCGATATCCCTCACTATCGACATTCCTTGTTGGTAAAGTATGGATGCGCGATCTGGTAACATATGAGTGAACACGTCAGTTTTGGAGAAACGACATCGCAGAATAGATTCTAACGCCAAGGATGGGTTTTTAATTTCCTGGTCTACTATGAAAGTTATAGCTGGACCAACCATAAAGCATGTTCCTGGATGTCTTCATTCTCGTTATAAATAAGAATGATTATACTTCACCATTCCTCCGGCATTATATCTGTTCCCACTTTACCAAGGCTTTTTTCAAGAGTTGTTTTATAAGTTTTGGCAAATATTTTATTTATTGAAACATAGTAGGCATATGCATCCATGGTTCTAAGTATCGTAGGCCGACAATATAGTCACCAGGGTTGCGTACAACGTGTTCCCAGCGATGCGAAAGCCGTTGGGTGGCGTTGACACTGCTCAGTCTGTCGATGGTGCGAAGAGAGAGATCGGTGGCCTGCAAAAGTCTTCAATTCTACGGAAGTACTTCATATGCAGTGGCTCTTTCATCTCAGGAATTCGATCGAAGTCACAGGAACTTAAATCCGGAAAGTATTGGGTGTGATAGAACGTCCCAACGATTGAACAGTTCAGACAACTTCTGTGGCTCTTTCATCTCAGGAATTCGATCGAAGTCACAGGAACTTAAATCCGGAAAGTATGGGGTGTGATAGAACGTCCCCAGCGATTGAACAGTTCAGACAGCTCCTGCTGTGTGTGCCGTAGCATTGGCAAACAGAACGATGGGTGAGTTATCCGTGAAGTGTCGCCGTTTCCTTCTCAGAGCTGCTCGCAGATTGTTTTGCAAAAATGAATATTAATACGCTGTATTAACGGTCTGTCATGGGGGAACGGTATGCATTAAGATCACATCCGATGCATCCCCACTAATGCGGACACAGTCTGTACATGTTCGTCACATAGGCCTACTGGTGGGTGACCAGGTCGAGACATGTCAAACTCACCTTCGCGTCCTTGGTGCGACTTCTACCACACTGTACTTTTAACCAGCTTCTTTGGTCATGCTTGGGAAACATGGCGACTGCCTTTCGCGAGCGTTTGCTCACAACTGCTTATCTTCACCTGCCTAGTGAGAGTGGATGTAGAGGGGAAAGTGTGAAGCCATGTGTTCTCAGCAAGGGGACGCAAGTATGCAAACTTTGGTAAGAATAACAGAGCCCGGCACCATTCCACGGCTGTGCTGGAGTATGGTTGTCAAAACTTAAAAGAAAAACCTATGTACGCGCCTCAACAAGGATTTCATTGGGGCCAGTCACATTCGCATACTCATTTGTCTTCATGCAATTCGTCCCAGTCAATCCTAAAAAAACAAGCCTTGCATTCTCCTCACTTAACCGTTCAATTTTTCTTTGAAAAGGAACTGCACTATTTCTGCGCTTAGACAAATAATTGAAAAGCACAAGATGACTAAAGAACTCAATCAAGAAGCATGGAGGTGCTTGAGGTACACGGGAGTACCAGATATGTACATGCGAACAGTTCCAGGCAGATACGAAGGAGTCAAAATCACCAGAAATAAACAGTGTAGGACAGATAGAGTTGATATCAGTTCGAAATGGTCACCGCACTGAATCCCTATATCTTTGATCTTGCCATGACGGCCCTGTAGTATAATGGTAGCATGTCTGTCCCTCACCCGGAGGCCCTGGCCACGTCAGGGCAGGGATTTTTACCCGGACCTGAGGATCAGATAGTAGCCCAATCAAGAAAACCAATACTATTGGCAGAGAGTATTCGTCGCACTAACCATGCATTAGTTAGGCCTTTGGGAAGAACAGCGGTCACTTGGTAGGCCAAGGCCTATCAGGGCTGTAGTGACATGGAGTTTGAGCTGTTTTTTCTTTTCTTGTTATCATTATCCGAACTTAGAAGTAGCAATTATATAGGGAGAGTTATTTTCACCCCCGACGGACTGCATCAGAGACGAGAAAAATCGAGGCACATTGCCTGTCCGGAAGTAGAAGGTAGAAGAGAGATTGAGAAGAAGATAGATGAACTTCATGCATGAAGATTTAAAGGAGAAGCAGTTAACAGAGAACGGTGTTTGGGACAGAGGCAAATGGAAACATTCTTGGCAGAAAAGTCGACATCTCATGTACGGAAGGAAAAGAAAAAGCAGAAGAGCTAAACGAGTTTCTTCATCGTGCTGAGGAACTGGATTATACCTACACCTGAATTTCAATTCTCATGATGATTATGATGATTGCTGTCGTTGTTTAAGGGGCCTAATATATAGGCCATTGGTCCCGAATTTCAATTCTCAATTATGATATTCGCTAACATGACTAATTCTTAACCAGGTATTTCCACCCTCATTGCAACCCAATGCTGGATTACTATCTAGTTTCCAATTCCAAGACAACTGAACTATTCTAGCGACAGTTCCAGCTTACTTTGGTAGTTCTACATGAATCTACTGACTTAATTACGCGGTACGTTTCGTATAGCTATAAACTTATATTTGGGAAACGGTGGGCTCCATTTTTACTGCCGATGGTTTTTTTCTAAGATATCTAATTTTTCACGCCAGACAATGTTCGGGTTGTACCTTAATTGAGGTCACAGCCGCTAACTTCCCAGTTCTATCCCATCCAAGTGTTATAAAAAATCTACCAACGTTAATTGGACGCAAAACTATTAGCGGGAAAGAAGTTTAAAACGTAATGAATTTTGAGGATTAAATGGAATACACTGACGTAACGTTCTGAAATAGTGTGACCTATACTTTAGTCCTTATACTTTACCGGGCTACCGGGCGAGTTGGCCGTGCGCGTAGAGGCGCGCGGCTGTGAGCTTGCATCCGGGAGATAGTAGGTTCGAATCCCACTATCGGCAGCCCTGAAAATGGTTTTCCATTTTCACACCAGGAAAATGCTGGGGCTGTACCTTAATTAAAGCCACGGCCGCTTCCTTCCAACTCCTAGGCCTTTCCTATGCCATAGTCGCCATAATACCTATCTGTGTCGGCGCGACGTAAAGCCCCTAGCAAAAAATAGCTTTACCGGGCTAGTTGTAAAAATGGTAAAAATGTCCTTATACTTCGGGCACGTGAAAAGAATGGGAGGAACGAGGATCCAGACGTCTTTGTATAAACCGGAGGTTACAGTGAAAATATTTAGAGGTAGTTCCAGAAAACGACGGAGAAAACAATTTGAACGCGATTTGAGGAAGAGAGTGGCAAACTTTCAAGACATCTTTGATGATGAATTGTGGAATGATCGGCAGAGATGATCCGCAACACAATCCAAGATCAAACTGGACAAGTGGAGCGATCACCACCACCACCATCATCATCATCATCATCATCATCATCATCATCATCATCATCAGTTTATGACCATGTATCCTCAGTTAGTGAGAAATACTTTCTGGAGGTAGTTCATTATGACTTGTATACGTGGTGTTGAAGGGTCCTGCGAACTCAATTGGGACCTACAGTAATGACGACACGAAAGCAGTATAAGTGTACATAACAGGAGTGAAAGATTTGATTTGTGCAAAACGGAACGAGTTGGCAGTGCGGTTACGGGCGCGCAGCTGTGAGCTTGCATTCGGGAGTTAGTGGGTTCGAACCCCACTGTTATAGCTCTTTCCTATCCTATCGTTGCCGTAAGACCTATCTGTATCGGTGATACGTAAAGCAACTTGTAAAAAAAGTAATGCACACCTAGAGAGTTTTCTTCCTTTACTCTAGACAAGTTTCGCGAAGTTTCAGCACTTATATTTACCTACGATGTAGGCACAATGCTTTCGAGAGTATGGTACCAGCATAGTTCAGATTCTTCTCGATAAATCGAAGCCTATTGTTTGACTGGAGACCAGAGTAAGGGTCTGTTTTTTATATCCAGTCTTATTTCCAATAAATAGAGGAAGCATGATGAATTCCTGTTAATACTTTTAAAGTTAATTTGGAGAAAGGAAAACGAAGAGAAACAACACCGTATTTTAGTAAGAGACCTGATGCAGTTTTTTCTAATAGACAGCCTATAGGCGATCTGCATATCTGTGAGGATGGGGCCGTACATAAGATGATTTATACTGATGAAGCCGGGGCACACACCCAGCATCTGAGCCAGGCGAATCATACAATCAAGGTTAAAATCTCCGTCCCGGCCGGAAATTGAACCAGCGACCCTCTGGACCAACCATTTAGCCAAGGAACCGGACAAAAGTAACAAATCAACTTTAAATTATTATTATTATTATTATTATTATTATTATTATTATTATTATTATTATTATTATTATTATTATCTTCCGTTGTCAGCATAATTTCATACAATCCAACCAAACTACAAAATATGGTAGCTACAAAATCTTCAGCCACTCAGGCCCCTAATTTTTTATTTCTCCTTTCTCGGATAGCGCGCTCCGTGTTCTACAGATTAAAGAAATAATTGTGCTCTGGAATGAAAACCGTTTGCTTCGTCTGAATTTGAAATACAGCCAGACCGCTGTTGGTTAACCAGAACGCCTGCATTAGAGTTGTAAATGAAGACAATTTTTTTCATGGAAAATTTTCTTTCTCACTCGGCTGGACGTCCCCTGGGGGCACGCGCGTGCGGGTGACCTGGTTGAGAGCCGGGTCGACAGCCCAGAGTCTCGACGAGGACCATCTGAAATATTGTTACGAGTCCCCGTACACCACCCCGGATCACGCCCGGATAGGGTACTGTGCAGCATGCAGATGTCACGAGTCTAAAACGACTGGGCGGAATACGCTTTTCATTCACTTCTACTACCCACCTCCAACACCCAAATGAAACATTAATGTGTACCTTGACGTGATATTTTAGAAAATGTTTTTCTTTAGGATGTAATCATTATTTGGGTGACCAGTAAAGACTCTGAAGATGCAAACAATTTGCGTGTGTGTCCATCCACTTGATTCCCAACACGAGGGAGACGTCGCGTTTGAGGAGACAGCTTATTGTTGAGATAAAAGCACATTACGGTAGCAATACAAGATCAGGACTCGTTTGCAAAGCCTTGAAAATTACTTTAGCCGTTTCTTGCTAGTTGCTTTACGTCGCACCGACACAGATAGGTCTTATGGCAACGATGGGATAGGAAAGGCCTAGGAGTTGGAAGGAAGCGGCCGTGGCCTTAATTAAGGTACAGCCCCAGCATTTGCCTGGTGTGAAAATGGGAAACCACGGAAAACCATCTTCAGGGCTGCCGATAGTGGGATTCGAACCTACTATCTCCCGGATGCAAGCTCACAGCCGCGCGCCTCTACGCGCACGGCCAACTCGCCCGGTAGCCGTTTCTTTGATGGTGTGTGGCCTCCAAAGAGGTCTGGTCTTTCGAGTTGACGTCGTATAGGCGACCTGTGCGTCATTGAGGACGGGGCACTATCTATGATGATGATGATGATGATAATAACAATAATAATAATAATAATAATAATAATAATAATAATAATAATAATAATAATAATAATAATTTCGTGTGGCTATTTCTAGCCGAATGCAGCCTTTGTAAGGCAGACCCTCCGATCAGGGTGGGCGGCATCTGCCATGTGTAGGTAACTGCGTGTTATTGTGGTGGAGGATAGTGTTGTGTGTGGTGTGTGAGTTGCAGGGATGTTGGGGACAGCATAAACACCCATCTCCCGAGCCACTGGGAGTAAGCAATGAAGGTTCAAATCCCCGACCCGGCCGAAAATTGAACCCAGGACCCTCTGAACTGAAGGTCAGTATGCTGACCATTCAGCCGACAAGTCGGACACTATGATAAATTATAATGACGAAGACGACACACACACACACACACACACACACACACACACATCGAGTCATCAGATTTTACTAATGAAGGTTAAAATCCCCGACCCAGCAGGGAATCAAACCCGCGACCCCTTGGACCAAGCGGCAGCACGCTAACCACTTAGCTATGGAGCCGGACACTTATAGCCCTTGTAAACCCCCAAAGCTACCCAAGAAAATAGTTGTAATGCGAGGGCCAAAAATACTATCGCTCGTTTCGCAACATGCTTTTCAGTTGTTTAACGAAAGTCGCATGTTCCATGGAGAGCGACGTGCGAACAGACCACGGGCCTGCTGGTCGTTGACGAGGCTAGTGCTCCTCTAATATGTGCCATTCATTACTCCAATCAGATGGTTTGGATAACCACTAATGTCCATTATATCCTACAATTTCTTCCTATATATTTTATCGAAGGCTTTTGATAATTAACAAAGGCAATGCAGGTTTTAAAATTAAATTCTCTTCTGTAATACCTACTTCAGGCTAACCGTATTCTGATGAGCAGCTGAATGAGTGCTAATAGTACAGTGTGACACTCCACTGCGATATCCTTGGATTTCTTACTGGCCGTGCGAGTAACAGTTGAGCATAGATGGGTAAGACACGAGATCTCAACACACTTGATGGCTGCTAGATTGTCGGCTAGAGACGTATGGGCCATTCTTCCTCCGAAGTCTTGAATTTTAGATCTGTTTGTTTGAATTTTGTTATTATAACGGGCATGATAAATATTAGAACGTTATTCCAATCAGCTGAGTTTATGAGAGACTGCCGCATTCTTAAGAAAGGTCAGACGAGGCGCGATTTGTCCTGATTTATTGCTTTCTTAGTGGAACCTTCCTCTACCAGGGCTATGTTGACTGAACAAATTTGTGGGTTTGTACACTGCTTAAGTGAATATTGTCCTATTGATACCTATCGGAAACACACCCTCTCCAAGAAGTACAGGAGTGGTGTAAGCTCGAGCTACTTAGAACAATGACAAAGGAGGAGAGCTTCAAGCAATTTACATTTTTGCCCGGGTTTGAGATGGACTTGTCTGAGTGAAACACGCATAATAGGCTGCAGGTCAGGATTGCCACTGCTGCGTTGTTTTATTGCTCAAGGTCTGACAGTCATTTGAATTATTGTTGATGTTTTTATGAAAATATGCACAGTAAAATCATTAATTTCAGTAATAAATTATATGTGTTCTACATTTTCCTCATTATTTTATAATGAAAGAATTCCCCCCGGGCAATTTTAGTGGGGGGGGGGGACCTTTGAGATAAAATCGTCGGGAGGGGGGGGGAATCCCTCTCTTCCCCCCCGCGATTTCGCACCCTGCTTATCTCTCTCGAACTGTAGCCAATTCGTTCGATGAACACTCCACGGATAAGAGAATGTTTGCCTAGCCTACAAGGTCATCTGACCTCAGTCCTATTGAGCACATTCGGGATTGTGTCGAGAGGAAACTGTGCGCTCTGGACACAGTTTGGACAAATTTCCGTATATTATGGATAGCTGTGCAGCTTTTGTGGATCAGGGTCACTTAGTAAAGCTTCCGGTGTCTTGTCACGCTTAGAGAGTTCAGTGCCCATGTGAGTCCTTGCGCCTTATGACGAGAAGTAAGGAGAGATCTGGTGGAGAGTGGCTTCTGTACTCCATTGCGAGGAAACAGTTCTGGGCGGTATGGTTACTCACACCTCGTTGTTATCTAGCATGAATCTGCGAGTGATCATCATCATCAGAGTGAAAGGTGATTCTACACGTTACTAGCCAGATATCTCTAATTCAATTGCCCATCAGTGTATTATACAGTATAAGGAATCTTTCTTTCATTTAATGCATTTGATCCGTGGTTGAAACTTACTGTGTGTATTGAAACTTAATCCTCTTTTCAATTATGTTCCGTTCATCCCTGAATCAATAAAACGTCCTGATAAAAACGTCTAACAATGACCATTCGCTAATTCCCAAAACTGGTCGAGGAATCTTGCAAAAAACAAGAAAGAAGAAGGGACTAACAATAAAAGTGCAAAGGATGATGATGAATAGAAAGAATGCATTTATGGGGGATTTTTGAACTTCGCTTCCCACGAACTTTATAGTGGAATTCTAACCTAATTGCTTCTCTCAGCACCGAGCTCGATAGCTGCAGTCGGTTAAGTGTGGCCAGTATCCAGTAATCGGGAGATAGTGGGTTCGAGCCCCACTGTCGGCAGCCCTGAAGATGGTTTTCCGTGGTTTCCCATTTTCACACCAGTCAAATGCCGAGGCTGTACCTTAATTAAGGCCACGCCCGCTTCCTTCCAGTTCCTAGGCCTTTCCTATCCCACCGTCGCCATAAGACCTATCTGTGTCGGTGCGACGTAAAGCAAATAGCTTCTCTCAGCAGCGAGACATTTTCATTCAGTGTCCTGTAGTTTATATTGTCCTGAAAACTCTACCAAAACTTGCCATCCTGAAATACCTAGCTTTCAAAAACAATCCTAGTGAAATAAATATCATAGCACTATTTTAAAAAAACGATTATCTAACGCACAAAGAGCTCCTAATTTAATACGCCAGCAAACAACCACCGAATTTTATTATACGGATTGAAGTACGGTACGCCTGCAAAATATAGCCATCTTAATGTGCTACATACCAGATCACCTGTCAAAATTATTCTGAATACCGAAAAAAGGGAATACAGTTTCACAGAATACAAGGCGTGGCTCTTGCAAGATATCGAATTTTAGATTAATTAATAATTTCATTTAAGGCATGGAAATTTGGTGATTTCTCAAAGTACATAACTTTTGTATTAAATATTTAAAAAATGAATTTTTCAGAAAGTTGTCATTATCGCGTTTAATTAAAATATGAAACATGATTCTTGGTTTTTAAAATGGTTGGTTAGTAAACACATTAATACATATTATAGACTTACGTGACGTGAGACTAACCTTAAAGAGCGAGCCATTGAAGGGAAAGAGCTCTGGACACAGTCCCACAGCGTTGTGTCCACACACGTCCTGGTGAAGGTTATGTAGACCGTACGCCATGGTGTAGATCGCCTTGATGATGAAGGACAGCTTCGGATCGGGCTTGTATTTCTCACTCAGCTTCTCCTCTCCTGGAAGATAAAATATGTGTCGATAAAACCACATTTTTCGAAGACGATAACATGATATTATGCGTGTTCTATTGCGCTCATTATTTTTAGCCTAAGCGCAGCTCACATTGGACAAAAATCGGTTACGTCTCAAAACTCACGGGATAAAATTAGTTACAAATAGTATCAAAACTCACGACTACAAACTGGTAGCTAAAGTAAACATTCTAATGAGTCTCAAAATTCACGACTCCGGACAGCAGGTGCTTGCGATGACTGCAGGAGGGATGACGTGCGCAGTGACTCATGTTTCCCTTACGGGAATACTGTGGATGTTATTTTGCCACCACAACCCACAGGAGAAAAATAATGGCTGGTGAATTAAAAAGACCGAGGCGTATTATTATTATTATTATTATTAAAATATTTTGCTGTTGTCTTAAAGCTAATATAATGCGTTTTTACCTTTCACATAAATGTATAATAATAACGTGTGCCCTCCGGGGAGGTCTGGTGCAGGTCTTTAGATTTGACGCCGTATGGGCGACCTGCACGTCCGTGAGGATGAGGTCCTACCGAAGATGAAGTCTAATGCTGAAGACGGCACGAACACCCAGTCCCCGAGCCATAAGAATTAAATAATGAAAGTTAAAGTCTCCAACTCGACCAGAAATCGAACCCGGGACCCCCTGGATCCCTTGGACCAAAGGCCAGCATGCTAAAAATTTATGCATGCAGCCGGACACATAAAATTAAAGTAGGTACATTGCCCGCTGCTAGTTAAAAGAAACTGCCAGTTGGTTGTACTGTGGTTTAGCACCAGTATGAGACCAGAAGGCGGCATTTACTTGAATAAGGAATTTTATTTAGAGATATTAAATATCAAGAAAGTTAATCCACTCATTTAGTTTCAACACTTGGAGATTCATTTGGAAAAATGGCGTACTCCTATTTTTCGTAAGAGTTCATCTATTCGCTTGTTTCAATAGATTGTCTACCCGATACACTTAAACCGAAAACAAATATTCATGACGCATCCGATTATTCTGTGCGATATAACTGAATGATATTTGAAACTCATTCGATTATTTAAATAATGGGATGGAAGTTTTTCGATTATTAAAATATTCCATTATCCCATCACTAATAGGGTGGACATTTATCCATTGAAAGAAGGACTGGCTCTGCTCGTTAGTTTTGAGACTGGCCCAGGTAGAGAAACCTGTTCTTACTAATCCTCCTCCTGGAATTCGTGAGTTTTGGGACCCGTGAGTTTTAAGTCTTGTGAGTTTTGAGACGACACGCTAAAATCTCCCCAGTCACCTGTCATGATAACAGTTCTTCTGTTGATTGCTGCATGCAGCCAGACAGTCGCAGTTCGCTGTCACGTTACTTTAACTGAGGTATATTCCCGGAAATTTTCTGATGTAAAAATCGGAAAATGTGGCAAATAATCTTTAGGTTTTGTTACAGAACACAAGCTTACAGTTCACGACCCGTACCATATAGTGAACAGACTTTGTGCAGGGGGATGTTGTGATAAGGGATTTGGTTAGTTATCAGTAGGGCCTGGTTCTTGTGTAGTTACATATTCCATTCCTTTACTTCTAGACAACTGAAAATGTTGACGAATTGTGGTTCTGAATATGGTTATGATGTCATCCGTTCAGTCGAATCCGACAATCGGCGACTCTACGAATTAGCGCTCTCCAAGTTGTCCTGTTCCACACTGCCTCCTTTAGTTGTTCCAGGGTGAGGGTTGTGTTCGTCTTAATGGTGTATAACCAACGAGTTGTCTGACGACCTGATCTACCACTGATCATTTCTAGAATGATTGGCTTTTTCAATGCATCTGATTGCATAACGTAAGCTAGTCTCAGCTTCATGATCTTACCAGCCAATGACATACGGGGCTTGATGCGCTCTAAAACTGTCTTATTGGTGATGTTCTGCAGTCCATGGTATTCGTAAGAGACTTCGCCAACACCAGAGCTCAAAAGCGTCGATTTTCCTCTTGTCTGCGTGTTTCAGTGCCCAGCTCTCACATCCATACACGAGCAGTGGGTATTTAATCGCATTGACTAATTCGTACTTGGCAGCCAAACTGATATCTCTGCTCTTCCAGATCGGGGACACAGTCATCATAGCGATTCGTCCAAGCGAAATCCGTCTTTTAATTTCAGGAACGCAGTCTCCACTTTGACTCACTTTGGCTCCCAATAAGATGAAATCCTCCACACTATCTATCTCCTCCCCATTTAACTTTAGACAAACTGTACCATGCTCATCGGTAGTCATACCTTTGGTGTTTTTAATATTGAGATAGAGGCCCATTTTTTTACTTTCATCCTTGAGGCGGGAAATTAAAAGCTTTAGATCTTATTCTGTATCTGCCAGTATGGTTGTATCATCAGCATATCTCAAACTGTTTGTAGTTCTTCGTCCAATCTTCATACTTGGGTTTAATTTTACATATTTGTACATATTGTTAGTAATATTACATATTTTACATATTATGCGAAGAAAGTAACATTTTTGTACATATGAGCAAAATTAATTTCAATTAGTAACGTTTACCTCTTCATTATCAGGGCATAAGGACAACGGGAAATTAGCTACAACAATAAATTCTGTAAAATACTCCGCGATTTACAGTGCATAAAATTATTTTCATATTTCTGAAGTATTTTAAGTACGCCCTTAATTAGTTAAAAAGTGATTTTTTAAAAAAAATCAGAATTTGCTTTACGTCGCACCGACACGGATAGGTCTTATGATGACGATGGGATAGGAAAGGTCTAGGAGTGGGAAGGGAGAGGCCGTGGCCTTAATTAAAGTACAGCCCCGACATTTGCATGGTGTGAAAATGGGAAACCACGGAAAACTTATTCTGGGCTGCCGACAGTGTGGTTTGAACCCACGATCTCCCGGATGCAAGCTCACAGCTGCGCGCCCCTAACCGCACGGCCAACTCGCTCGGTAACAGTAAAATTAGTAGACTATATAAATTATTTAAAGTAACAAGGATAACTTTGTCCTAAAAGAAGAAGTTCTTTAAAACAACGTTATTGTTTCGTGTATCAGAACCATGAGTCATAATGAAAGGAATAAAGGAACATTTTTGTAAATTTAATGCATTTATATTACTACATATTTTATGAATATTACCATATTTTATGAGTATTACAATTATATTTTTCTTATATTTACTACGTTTAATGTATTTCACACTTTGATATTACATAAAACAAACTCCGCACCCTAGTTATCAGCAACTTACAAGTATTGTATATATGAAGTGATCAGCAGTAAAATTCGGTAAGTGAAACTTGGAAGAATTTTGATGACGCTATCATTTTCTTTCCAATGTTGTCCTTCATTGGTTGAAGAAATTGAGCAAAGTACAAAATGAAAATAAAATAGATGAAACCATGAAAACAAATAAGTCTTAAAATCTCCAGCAAGTGAAAAATGAATTTAATTTGGTTCCTTTACATGTCAACATGAACGACATGACATACTGTAGATTTTCCCTCAAGTTTTAGTAACTTCAACCGGGATCGAACCTGTGGTCATGGGTACCAAACTATAGCACGTTAAGTACGTAACAACTGGCGCTAGTCGGTGGTTCGTGTTTGGATGAGGAGTAGTGCGTTGTTGGTTGAAAGTGGGCAGAAAATAACCGGCATGTTAAAAAAATAACAATGAACAATCTAAAAGAATTCCATAATTTCTTAATACTATGTGAATTAATTGGAAGATGTGACTGAAAATAGAACAAAAGCTTATCCGGCGTGTCTAGATACACTCAATACAGGGTGTATCAGAACTATACCGACAAAAAACGATCTGGGATGATCTTCATGTTATGTTATGAACGGTGATGAAATCGGATTGGCGGATAAAATGTTTCTTTTCGAGAAAATGAGGTTACTTTCTTACTTCCGGGCGCGCGATTGAAATTGACGAACTTGCTGTGTCAGAGCACAAGCCACTGCTGTGCTTCAGGGAAGAGAAGGGAAGTGGTGTGTATGATGGAGACAGAGATAATGCTCCGCGCGTACGCACAAGTTTCCTCGTTCGACTCGCACAAGGTTGTCCTTGTCTCTTACAGGCAATATCCACAGTTCGTTTATTCAACAGCCGCAACTGCACACACTGTAATTAATACACTTGTCAGTCCAGGAATACACCAGATCGTTTCTCCTCTCGTCTGTTGGTCGCAGCAACGTTCTATATTATTTAAAATGCTCGAAGACGCAACGCTGCCGACCCACCGCTTCACTCACAACATTATAAATGGAATGACGAAGGAAACAATACGCCCGATTGTTTGATTACAGTAGATGTTCAATATGTTCCCCTCCTACTTCGATGCACAGTTCACAGCGGTGTAGTAGTGACTTTTGAACTCTGTTCGGGATGTGGGTGAGTCGTGAGCGACCTGGAAAGCTGCCTGTATTCTTGGTATTTCATCTTATCTTTCTACGGGGTTCTCATATTAGTCAATTCGTACATAACAAACTGTACACAGACTATGCGAAACGAACGATAAACGTGTGTATTCGCACGGAGCATTGCCTCTGTCTCCTCCTTCCTACTTCCCATCCCTCCTCTGAAGCACAGCAACAGGCAGCGGCTGGCTCTCTGGCGTAGCAAAGACGGCAAGTTCGTCAATTTGATCACGTGCCCGGGAGTAACAAAGTAACTCCATTTTCTCGGAAAGAAACATTTTCTCCGCCAATCCGATTGCACCATCGTTTTTAACGTAACATGAGGAACATCTGACTTTTTTTTGTCGGTGTAGATCTGATACCTCCTAAAAAAATTACGTTATAAGAACAGAATTTATAGGACTTTTAATCGGTGCCAGGGAAAGATGCTAAAATTTTGTGTGAATCATCTGCGAAATCTGGGGGTTCCAGATAGCATCCTCCTAGATGTATCAATATTATCAATCAAGGGGTAACTTCAAATGATTCTTAATCACCTTTACAACCCACTTTACTTTAACAACCACTGTTCATTATTATTTTCAACACTGTTGATATGTTATATTTTGTCACGTACGGCAACCCGTAAATTGGGAAGTAATAAAAGAAAAATTAAATGTTTTAGAATCGACGGACACCAATTTATGCCGCTCTCTTCTGCCAGAATGTGATTGAGAAAAGAAGTTCCGTCTACGTTTATCTAAATATATTGACGTCAGTTATAAAAATGAACAATTACTGGTAATGTTGCAAGTTGTCTCCGTTAAATACTTTCAAAAAGCAATTAAGTTCACACAAGGAAACTAAATTATGATTTAAAATCACTTCTTTATAGTTAAAGCACAAAACTGTCTTTCTCTCTCTCCCGCACCTCCCTCTCCCCCACACACATGTTACATTGATTTTCCAATAATTACACGGTACACCTTCTTCGTTACGTTCTCAACCTCCAGTTCACAATGATCAGGGTCTGTTGCCAACAGCTCTGATATTAGATAGACTTGTCATTACGACTCATATATTAAGTACATTTTGGACAACTTGTTGTGTGTTTACTGATGACTGAGGGAATTTTGAAGGGATTCTGCACTATCTTGATCACTCACCTATAGAATTATCCACACGTAGACTACCATCTGCTGAGAAATACAACAGCTCACACAAATCGAGCGCTGAAGAGAAACTTAAGGAAGAGCAATACTAACTGCTGGTTGTATAGCAGTCAATATCGCAACCGAACAGCGAGAGCAAAGGAAAATCTCTTTCTACAGGAGTGTCAAGGCGTTAAATTTTGGTAGGTGTTATCTGAAAAGTTAATATCCTCTAATGATACCAGGAACAGTCCATAGGCTGCTATTCTGGTTTAACGGTCAACGAATTTAAATAATACCTTTCGTCTGGACGCTGTTTATGAAAAGACGAGAATCGAAAATTTTTACAATACTTTCCGTAACACAATTTCTTTAATTCATATCAGGAGATGTTCCATTGTCAAAAGAGTCATGCGTACTATTTATGGGAAGATGAACGCCGCCCCACAAGTATGTAGTGTTAGGAACCACTCCGATCCCTAGTGCTTGCTTTAAATACTTTTATTTTAACCATACCCCAACTTCTTGTCTTCTGTTGACGACCTCAATAAAGCAGGAAAATAATCGTTGGTTTTCTGTTTTTAGGATACTAGCCGATATTAGGGGCTTTTTAGGTCCTTCAATGTGACAACTTCCAACACATTACAGAACTCCGAGACAAAATTGAGTCGATTACTTTAAATAATCTTTTGGCGAGTCTGCCGCTGTCCATTCTATAGATATGGCCATAGAATTTCAAGCGTCTCTTGCGTACGGCATCAGTGAACCTGTCAGTTAATGAGTGGAGGGAGGTCCACTGTTCTACTCTTAATCCACATTCCATTTTCTCTCGTGGGGTCATTATTATTATTATTATTATTATTATTATTATTATTATTATTATTACCTCTCACTTAGCCAGTGAAACTGATTACATGAACTATTAAGTATTTTGGGAGCAACTCAGAGACAGAGAGAAGTGCTACCATCAGCCCTCAGACCGTAATCATCTTGCTGTCATCCACGCCAATCAACTCACCCGTCAATACAAGAGCGAGTCCGCTCTAGCCTCCACTTGATTTGCATCTAACTACAGAACTGTCGGCTTCAATGATAACACAATGGCCTTGCACCAGAATAATCAAATGAACATTTGTTTGCCACTAACACGCGTGATAAACCACACTTAACGACCTATCGGGCCATACTCTGGCTTCCATTCGACCACAAAATAAACAAGCACGGCCTCTTAATAGCCCAGTTAAATCTAACGAGTGTCGAGGAACGTTAAAGAACTTACAAAGTATGATAGGAGAGTGCGCTACAGCAAAGGATCGATTTCTCTATTTGCAAGCATGATCAGTCTAGCAGCTCTTTAACCTTCAGCTGGTATGGTAAACTTTTGTCACTTACCTAGCATAGAAATGAAGCACAAACAAAATGATCTACGATTACCGATGGAAATTAAAAATATTCGAAGTCATTAATTTCGATCCTATACGAACATGTTATTAAACATTTCCAGCAATGTTCCAGAAAAGTAGGAATACTTCTTTATGAGATAATTTAATATTGTTTCTGAAAGACTGTAAATTAAAAGATGTTCAGTCTGTCGAACACACAAGTTAAATATTAATATTACACTAAAACATACCTGAAAAAACACATTATTAAACACAGAATAAAAATACACACTATTAAACAAACATGTTTCGTTTTTAGAAGGACATCATCAAATTCTACTGAGTCCCATTCATCATTTGAAAATGTTTGTATTTATTTCTGTCCAAATACCTATTAATTTGAAATTCGGACATTATCTTAATTAAGTCCTACCTCTTTTATTTTTAACAGGTATGTTATAGTGTAAAGTTTTATTAAACTTGTGTGTTCGACTTAAAAACTCTTAACTTACATTTAACTGAGTCGACGCTAGAAAGAGTGGCTTCATCCTATAAAAATAAAATATAAATAAAAATTGACTTATATATTCACTTTAAAATTTATTTCAGATAGTCTATCACCATTTACATTGTAAATCTTTGTGTGATAGTCCTGGAAATAGTACTTCAGAAGTCAAGCTTAGTGTGACAGGCCTGAAAATTGTCCTCCAACTGCAGTGAAACCTGGCATTTCTGACATAGCAACCTAATTTCCGCCCTCTTCTTGTGTGATTTTGTAGCTCAAAGGAACATTCACAAGAACCACAATAATAACCAGTTAGTTCGTTAGCATAACGACTGAACAATATTCTCACGTTGGTGGACTTTGCAATAACCGACCTATATACTTGTATATCCCCATTATTATTATTATTATTATTATTATTATTATTATTATTATTATTATTATTATTATTATTATTATTAGAGCACAAACCGTACCAATATTAAGAGATACAAAATATTGGAAATTAGATATTCTATATTTATTTATTTACTCTAGATATAACTGATATTTTAAGAGGTATTTGGAAGTTTGTAAAAAATGCAATAATCACGATTATATCCGTTATTATTCCTTATATTACAGTAAAGAAGCTACCAAAATAAAATATCGTAATAACACTTTAACAAATTCTATTATGCGCATCTTTCGTTACAGCTAATATTACTGGAGGAATTTAAAATGTTTCTGTTACGCATAATCTCACAGTCTTGCAGGTAACCGAGGGCAGTAATTTTCGTTTACATGAGGATGACAGAATTCTATACCAGCCGAAAAATGCTCAGTCCCTTCATATATATATATATATATATAGGTATATCGAAATGCAAATTTACAAATAAAGAATTTGTAAACAATGTGGAATACAATAAACAGTAATAATTATATATAGAAAGTATATCTACGTGGTAAAGTTACATCATGGAACGTTTCTGTGAATCTGCCATAGATTCATCTGATGTTCCATGATCGGTGCCAACTTTTATAAGTTGTCAATCTTCAGTCGTTTTCCAGTGTTCGTAACTCCATGTACTAAAATTCACCATTTGGACTTATGCCACTACTTACAGCCTTTCCAAACTCAAATTGCATGCTTCTTGAAACCATTAATCCATCTCTTATTCTGCCACCTTCTCCTTTTGTCATCTGATGATTCTAAATGTGAAACCGGCGACTGCGCCAAAGCGTACTATTTTGCAAAAGGGACCAGTCGATTCGAATGGCTTAATGAGATTCTACAGAAACTTTACGGAAGATATCGGTCGCGCCCTTATTTAAGGAACAGCCGCAGCATTTGCATGAAGCAAAAATGGGAAACCACGGAAAATCATCTCCAGGGCTGCCGACGGTTGGAATCGAGCCCACTAACCCCTGAATGTAAGCTCACAGCTGCACGACCGTAACCGCAGTGTCAACTCGCTTGGTAGTGCAATCGTATTTTGAATATTGCATGGCTGGGCTTAGGCGGTGGAGTCGAAGATGACGGGTTCAATCCCGGCTCAGTGCAGCGGCATTTGAAAGTGCTCAAATACGCCAGCATTTTGTTAGTAGATCTACCGTCATATAAAATAACTTGTGTGGGAAAACACCTGCAGTCTGTCTCCGAAAGTCGTAAAAAGAGCAGTTAATGGTACATAAAGATATTATTATTATTATTATTATTATTATTGTTATTATTATTATTATTCGATAACAATAACAACAAACTTATGAACTCAGACCCTCTGAATTTATCGTCTAGGCAGCCTAGCTACCAATTTTGATATTCCGATTGAATTTTTCTGGGCGATTCCAACGGCTGAGTTAATTTTGCGAGTAGATTACACCAGAGATCTTTAACAATACGAAAACAACGATATGGAGTGCCGAGAATTTTTCCCGTCCTGAAAAAAACTGGCTACTTTGGCCAGGATCGAACACACGAAATTAGAGTCATGAGTTGGACACACTATTACTGAATCACCAAAGCACCTGTGTTGAAATTTTATGCCCGATTTTAAAAGTTAAAGCTATGATAATTCTTAGAGCTACGAAGGCCATGCCACGCAGCCAACTTCCGAGAGTTCTTATTGATTCTACTGAGTAAACACTGAATGTATAACCACAGATACTGTACATGTCAACATCATAAGGCATGGTGTCGTAAGGTAAGGTAAGGGTTTATTCTGCCCGAAGGCAGGTCCGAACCTCTACAGAGGTGTGCCTGAGCCGGAGTTTACGTACGGTAGGTTGGCCTGTTACTTTCCGCTCTTCCATTCCCGTACCCCCCACCAACAGTGCGTGGCAACCCATCCACTTCTTGACCACTTCGGAGATCTCACGGGATCCGGTGTTTCAACACGGCTACGGCCGTTGTTGCATGATATGCCGAGTGGAATTATTTCAGTCTTTCAGACTTCTCTGGTAGGACACTAACTAGAATATGGTTCCGGTGTATGGGACCCTCGCCTGGATTACCCAATTCGAGAACTGGAAGAAATCCAAAGGAAAGCAGGTCGATTTGTTCTGGTTGATTTCCGACAAAATAGTAGACTTTGGAGAAAGGAGACGAGCTGCTCGAATAAGTGATATGTTCCGAGCTGTCGGTGGAGAGATGCCGTTGAATGACATTAGTAGACGAATAAGTTTTAGTGGTGTTTTTAAAAGGCCCCGTGGTGTAGGGGTAGCCTGCCTGCCTCTCTCCCGGAGGTCCCGGGTTCGATTCCCGACCAGGTCAGGGATTTTTCTCCCGACCCGAGGGCTGGTTCGAGGTCCACTCAGCCTACGCGATTAGATTTGAGGAGCTACCTGACGGTGAGGTGGCGGCCCCGGTCTCGAAAGCCCAGAATAACGACCGAGAGGATGCGTCGTGCTGACCACACGACCCCTCGTAATCTGCAGGCCTTCGGGCTGAGCAGCGGTCGCTGGGCAGGCTAAGGCCCCTTCAAGGGCTTTAAGTCCGTGGGGTTTGGTTTTTTGGTGTTTTTAAAAGTAGGAATGATCACAATATGAAGACAAAGTTGGAATTCAAGAGAACAAATTGGGACAAATATTCATTTACAGGGAGGGAACTTAGGGATTGGAATAATTTACCTCGGGATGTGTTCAATAAATTTCCACATTCTTTGCAGTCATTTAAGGAAAGACTACGTAAACAAGAGAGAGGCAATCTGCCATCTGGGCGACTGCTCTAAATACAGATCTGTGGTTATTGATTGATTGATTGATTGATTGATTGATTGATTGATTGATTGATTGATTGACTGATTGATTTAACCTCGGGCTATCACTGCTAGGACTGAACCCATGATCTTGAGACCCAGAGACCAACACTCTACGACTGATTCATAAACAGGCTCTATTGTGCTTATTGTACTACTCTCCATAGCCTGTGATTGGCCACTCTCCATACATAGTATAGTCAATAGTAGTCATCGCGTCGGGATGTTCAGGTCGATACCAAATCGTGGACCACGACCTGACAATAACAGCATTAATAAAAACTACCGCGTATGACCAGAAAGTGGATTAAAAAGATAAATGGGAAAGTGAGATTTCCTATCAAAATTACCTATTTCACCACGAGCGGGCGAACTGGCAATCAGCCCCATTCAATAGATGTAGGTAATAACCCATTGGGGTTTTATTTCAACCCTCAGTTAAAAGCACTAAATTCCAAAAGCATCTAATTCAAGTGATGAATGGTATCTAGCGTCAATGGTTCATAGAGAAAGGAGTATGTTCATTGTCCAATTCAAGTGTTTTTTCAATCCCTGCTTTGTAAATACTGATAGGAATTGAATGAGTGCTAATTTATTGTGTTCAGCCGACGCACACATCTAATTGTGAAATATATTAATAACATTTACAACCATATTAAGTTTACCGCCGCGATTTAGAGCTTCGTAAAAGAGATTGTCGAGGTCTGCAATAACTGGTTTGGACTCTTCGACTTGGACTTATTGTGACTGTTGTACTCGGCCATAACGGGCCGGTATAACCCCTGAGAATACCGTCACTTAAATCTAAGCTAAGCTAAGCTAAGCTAAGCTACCATGTTTTTGATCTACTCTTCACAGCATGTGCTCAATGTGATCGCTATCCATTACAGTGCAGCCTTCTGCCCTACGGAGCATGGAATCACACATTCGTTGAAACACTCCTGGTTGTTTCCGGGTAGTATCACAGGTATTGAACACGCATTCTCGTAGTGTATCCACATCATTTATGGGGACCACATACACCATGGTCTTTACATGTCCCCAAAGCAAAAATCTAAAGGATTAGGTTCAGGCGAACTGGCAGGCCAACGTATTGGCCATTCCCGACCAATCCACCGCTCATGGAAGACCCGTGTTAGGTGTCACCTAACTGTACGATGAAAGTGGGCCGGTGCTACCACATTTGAAGTCGTTTACGACCAATGATTAGGTAGGAACGAATTTCCGTCTTTTGTTGAATATGACCATCCGTAAATTATTGGAACATCTTGATCATTGATAATAGTGGTAGCGGGCCATAACTCCGAAGTAGGGTTTGCGACCAATGTTTATAGGGCATTTTTTCCTTTGTTTGTTGCGTGCTGCCTCCTCTGTTAATATTGGAACCTTGTTCAAGGATACTGTACAGTGGCAATAACTCACCGCGTGAGAAAAAAGTGACAATTGAAGCGCTGAAAATATAGGTAGATCAAGTCCACTTTCTGGTTCATTTTAAATGAACGTTACACATTTAATAAAAATAAACTATATTAAGTTAAAGAGTGTTTCTGCCCGATAGATGGCGCAGAGTGATAACGTCCATCCACTGTAATGACTAAAAATAAAAATAGGCAATATTCAACTCATATCTTCAGAATAAAAATTTTATATGTCCAAACGGTCACCCTACCAAAAAAGACCGACCGACCGACCGACCGACCGACCGACCGACCGACCGACCGACCGACCGACCGACCGACCGACCGACCGACTTGCTACATCTCCTGAGAACCATAATCGCAAGTCTTACAGAATCTTTTTCGCTCTAGATAGCAATGGAAACTCTGGAGAGACATTGAGATTAACTGCTTCATGTTAGTGATGTAGAACACGTCCAATAAAAGGGTACAATGTTCTGTATCCACTAGTAACTATACAATATATCATAGAAGTTTACGAAATTACACAATGTTGCCAAAATAATTAGCAATACCTGGTCATGGTCTATGTGTATGTATGTATGTTGGGTATTCAGCCCGAAGGCTGGTTGGATCCTCAACAGGTTCACCATTAGCTGTCATAGATGGCCTAGGTTTCACTGAAAAGGCGTACTAGGGAAATGATGAGTTAGGTAGTTTCCCGTTGCTTTCCTCACTGAGCCAGAAATTGCTATTGTACAACAGTCTGCCAAGCCCACTGAAATGCGTGCACCAACCGACCCTATGAGCGACATTTTCACACCATTCATAACAGGGACTGGCTGTATAAGGAATGGTATTACTAGCATCACTCATACCTCAGTCACTTTCATATTGTCAAAGTCAAGGATGAGACTGAGACAGGTCAATGAAAGTAACAATTTTATTCTAGCCCATAGCAGAAGACATAGTGCACTGTAAATACTACATCTTGCCAGCAAAGGCCTGCATGGTCTATATGAATTTCAAAATTTCCTCCTATCATATAGCACCAAGTCCACTTTTGCTATTGAAGCGTACTATGCATCATCAGGTCATTATATTTAAGAAAAAGTGATCTGGAGACTTAAAATGAAGTATTTATCAAATCAGTTCTAAGTCATTGTGATTATTTTCATGCTGAAAACATCTCTTAGCAGACAAATTAGGGGTCGCTATACTACGACAAACGAACAATTAAGCAGTGTCCTCAATTGTGCCGAAAGTTGAAGGGCTAAAGGGCCCGGGATGGCTTCACATTGTGAGTCTTGTAACTGAAAACACAAGTTTCGAAAATCACTTCTGGCCGAAATGCAGTTCTGGAAGAACAGCTCAAATTCGCTTGTTTCTTTACTCCTATTCTTTTTCAGACAAATCCTAGCCAAATTAACTTACTTACATAATTATTTCTGTAATGCATTCCTTGGTTCAATACCCTCAGGCGTTTTTTCATTTTTGAAAATGTCCACAGCGAATGTTGTTATAAGGGCGTAAATGAAACTTCATTGACTCATATCAGCGCTCGTAGTGATAGAAACAGTCAAACTGGTAATCTAATCGACCGGATAACGATGCTTAAGAAAAAAAGATTGTAAGTTTTAGGAGTAAATATAGAATATGTTCTCACACTTTACTATATTTTATTTACCCTAAAATTCGTAGTTCATATCCCTAGGATGTTTTCATCATTGAGTTGATTATTTTAAAGAAATAGTTTAAAATTAAACTCACTGGAAACCACTGTAATGGATATTTCCTATCAAGAAACAACGCCTGCTTATTGTTAGGAACTCTGGAAGCTTATTCTAAATCCATTACGAATTTTTAATTATTAATGCATAATGCTTCGAATTCGCATTACATTATTTAAATATCAGCACTAGTTGCAGTAAAATATCTCCCACCAGCTTCAATACAGACAATTTCCCCTTCTTCAAATCGAATATCAGCAAGTTTTCTCAGCGTGAATCTTTCCATGATTAAAGGAATCTAGACTGGGCGAGTTGGTCGTGCGGATGTGAGCTCGCATCCGGGAGATAGTGGGTTCAAGCCCCTGTCGGTAGCCCTGAAAATGGTTTTCCGTGGTTTCCCATGTTCACACCAGGCAAATGCTGGGGCTGTACCTCAATTAAGGCCACGGCCGTTTCCTTCCAATTCCTAGGCCTTACCTGTCCCATCGTCGCCATAAAACCTATCTGTGTCAGTGCGAAGTAAAGCAAAATAGAAAAAAAAAGGAATCTAGAGTAATCGAAATGCGTAACTCTACAGCTGGAACGAGAAAAATACCTACAAGCGTTACATTACCAATGTTAAGCAAATATATAATGTAAGGTGATTTGTTTTTCCAAAGTTCTTCAGTTTCTTTTTTTTTCCGTATCTTTAATTAGAGATGTGATTTTAAAATGTGTTACAGGAAGCAATGGTATGAAAGATCGTAACTACCAAATGGAGCATTTCCGAACATAGGTTCCTGTATAAAAAATGTTCATACCGATCAAATCTACCACACCTGGAAGTTTGTAACATAGTGGGAGGAACATTCTGTAGAATGAGACTTGGTCTACTTTTGTAACCCTCAACTACCCGGGTCCGGCCTCCGAGACCGCGCGAGATCGCTAATATTTCGGTAACTCCCCTCCCATAGTTAGTGGGGACTCGTCCGGCTTGCAACCGTTAAGTTCGATAACTCAAAATAACAGCCAGTTGAGAGGTAACAATCACCGATTGTTCGCAAGATATAACTTGTTATAGCGCTGTGTACGTCTCATAGACCGGACCCGGGTGTAAGTGTAGTACGGATGTCGGAAACTGCTACGTTTGGTGACAGTAATTTAGATACAAGAGTGGGTAGTTGATGTTTCAGGAAGTGAAGTATCTGGAGAAGCGGACATATATTCGACCTCGGATCATGGCCGTGCTTCGGAACAAGGAGACGGATGTGTAGGAAGAGAAAATTTGGAAATAACAGTGATGATGATTCACGCAATTCATCAGATGATATTGGCGACTTCAGAACACCTCCCAAAGCGTTTTATGATTAAGACAAATTGAAATGCAGCTTCTCTCTCTGAATTAGCCACTTCAGAACGAGGAAATAGAACATCCTGGTGAAACTTCCAGGACTTACAGGACAAGTACGTGAGTGTGATGTAAGTCTGAAACATGTGCATGTAAAGTGCTCGCAGTTTTCAAGAAAGCATTGTGTACTTCAAACAGTCTTTTGCATTGTGTTTTATTAAAGTATTAGATTTTCAAGTATCCTTAAATGTCGCCTCTACCATATCGTAAATATTTATTATGTGCATAGGAGAAAGCATATGCAAATAAGTGTTGCTTTCTTCTTCTTGATATTACATTTAAAATATTGCTCGTCTAACTTACAATGTTTCGCTTCTTCATTGTAGTAGAACTTCTCGTTAATAAAATTTGGAAATAACAGAGGTAAGATGGCTATTTTGAATGTATGTATGTTCAGTCTGTCAGCGATGCCGCTGGTGGGATCGTCAACAGCTCTGCCATCAGCTGTCATAGATGGCCTAGGCATCACTGAATAGGCGTACTAGGGAAATGAGGAGCGAGGTAGTTTCCCGTTGCTTTCCTCACCGAGCCAGAGTTGCTACTACATATCAGTCTGCCAAGCACACTGAAATGCATACACCAACAGACCCTATCAGCAACATTTTCACACCATTCATAGCAGGGACTGGCTGCATAATGATTGGCATAATTAGCATCGCTCATACCTCAGTCACTTTCATATTGTCAAAGCCAAGGACAAGACAGAGACAGATCTATGAAAGTAACAAAATTGCTCTAGCCTATACCAGAAGACATAATGCACTGTAAACACTAGGTCCTGTCAGGAAAGGCATCTATTTTGAATATTAAAGGTAAATTATGGCCGAGGATTCTCAGACCGGATCCGGGAATGTATGTCCTTATTGTGGTACCCGGGGAATTACGGGTCAATCAGCGTGTGGTATTGCTGCAAGAATAGTATGATCAAGCCGTCAGAATACCTTTAAGCAAATTCATAACATGAAAGTGTGCTGAAGTTCATTGTTACCAAGCGTTATTGCATTTGTTATGTTGCAACGCGAAAAAGCGTTTTTTACCCTCAAAGTGTTTACTCCACCCACGCCAGGAACACATTGTGGTTCTTCCATTTCCTCCTCGCCCCAGGGGACGTTTCGCCTCGCTGTGTTGACTTCCAAGCGTTCCGTTGCACTTCTTTAAATAAACATGCTTCATTGTTCTCCGACATAGGAGATGATACTCTTTGTAGTATGAACTTACTTCACAGACAGACCTTGTTTCTTTGTTAATAAATATGTAAACTCTGATGTAATTGTTTAAAGAGGTGTTTCCGATTCCTTAGTAACCCAGAGGGCCCAAAGTTCAGTAACGATTATTGCAAACGCAAAACAGCACTTGGTAATGATGAATAAGTATAATACTCTCCTAATCACAGGTGACCAGAAAATGGGAAGAAAGTATTCATTTATTGTAACTACAGTGGAACCTCGATATTTTGAATCACCTCTGGAGCTACATTTTATTTCAAGTCATCAAAATTCCGAGATATAGGGAATACCGTTTTTGAGTAAGTTTAGTACATAATTGAATCATAAGTATCTACGGGCTTATACTTAATACATTATTTTTAACAGCATTTATAAATATACAAACTCTATTTTATGGCATCACTTTAATTATAACCCTTATTATAGGAACTTTTTAGAAGACAGGATACAGTACGTACAGTTGTGAAGTAAGAAACATACCTCGGTTAACACCTTTGGAAAAAAAAAATCCGTTAGTTTCTTCTGTTTGTTACTGTTAACCTTCCCTCCCTTCACGTAGAAAATTCTCGTCATACCACGCAGCCGAGATTCTTAAATGGAGTTTGTCATTCGCGATTTGAGGGGTTGCTTTCGTACGTGACCGGCAATTAATTCACACAAGAGAAACAGCTAAGCTTCACCGATTTTCTGATCGTTACAAGTTTTAGTTTTTTGGTTCCCATCATATTAGCTCCCAGCATCACTGTAATCCTTTCTTTACTTGTTAACTCTTCCTCACAAACCACAAATGCCGTATTGCACAGTTAATGTTGAAGAAAATTCGAGTTACAAAGTTTCCTTCAAGGGAGGAAAAGTTTGCTTCGAAAAATCGAGAAATTCGTGCAACAGAATTTGGAGTAATAGAGAAATAAATACACGCAAAGAATAGGGTAATCGACCGGGAAATTTAAGTTACTTCGAGATACTGAAAAGTCGAGTAATGGAGGTTCGAGATATTTAGGTACGACTGTATAACTAAGTGTGAAAATTATTAGACTCAACAATAATTTTTTGATATTTTCATTGTCCTATTACCTATTACTTGCCTGCCCATAAAACCTATTTGTGCTGCAGTGGAACTATTTTACGTGTTAGATGTCTCTTTAAAGTAGATTATAGAACATACGTTACATTTCCTCTCAATTACATCAGTAACGAAATTACAGTCAATAGAGTCCTCTAACATAATGAAATTCAAATATTGGGGAACTTAAATTTTTCTCTTAAGTGTAAAAACCCAAACCAAACACCACGGCACTTAACGCCCTTGAAAGCATTGGCCTGCCCAGCGACCGCTGCTCAGCCCGAAGGTCTGCGGATTACGAGGGGCCGTGTGGTTAGTACGACGCATCCTCTCGGCCGTTATTCTGGGCTTTTGAGACCGGGGCCGCCATTTCACCGTCAGATAGCTCCTCAATTCTAATCACGTAGGCTGAGTGGACCTCCAACCAGCCCTCAGATCGAGAGAAAAATCCCTGACCTGGCCGGGAATTGAACCCGCGGACGAGAGGCAGGCACGCTACCCCTACACCACGGGGCCGGCTTTTTAAAGTGTACTTTGTAAAAATGTAATAACATGCAGTGGTTCCGGGTTATGTTACTTTACTTGGGCGCTGGTATCATTCGCTGAGCTTTGTAGAGCTGCTATTTACTCTTGGAAACTGATGTTGTAGGATTAGCGACAAACCGAACAGAAATATTTAATCTCAACGCAATATTTTGAAAAATACGAACAATGCAGTATTTGACTGAATGATACGAAGTTCCATGGAACAAATTAGAAGGACAAGTGAGGGCAAAAACTAAAACTAACGCAATTTAATTTTTTGTCTTCTCCTTTGAGTTTCATAATTTTCACCCCTCTGTATGTGCAATTCATTGTTATAATGTCCGCATCGATGGCTAAATGGTTAGAATTCTGGCCTTTGGTCACAGGCAACCCGGCTTCGATTCCCGGCAGGGTCGGGAATTTTAACCATAATTGGTTAATTCCGCTGGCTCGGAGGCTGGGTATATGTGTCGTATTCATCATCATTTCATCCTCATCACGACCAGCAGGTCGCCTATGGGTATCAAATCGAAAGAGCTGCATCTGGCGCACCAAACATGTCCTCGGACACTCTCAGCACTATAAAGCGATACGCCATTTTATTGTTATAATGCAAAATACTACAGATATTCCAGCTAACAAAATGCTACAAAATAATTAAAATATTATTTATCCCATAAATCCTTCTTGTACGTACGTTAGACTTATGAAATATTTCATAGATTTCTAAATGATGGATTCTTGTATATCGTTTCTACTAGCTAAATGCTGCTTCTCTGTTTTCACCTTATTTAGATTTCCTTTCCTACAGTACGGTACATAGTTTTACTATCCTCCCTAGTTTCATCCATTATTTAATAACTCAATAAGAGTTACGGTTCATTTTCAGTGTTATCCGTCTCAACCAAATCCACATTTCTCTGATTTAAAAAGGTTGCTTTTCAGTCTTTTACTAGGTAAACCACTCCCATATCTTTACGGCATAAATTACATTGATTTTCCTTATTATTTTATCTAAGCCTTTATTCTTGTGTAAGTTAGTCTCTTCAAACACCAAATTATCCCTCTCATTTACCTTTGTTAACATCCCAGTACTTATTGCAATATTGTTTCTTGAAAATGAAAATCCTCAGTCTGTTTCCAGTCATTTGTTTGGGTCAGAAATGGAATGAATGAAGCTCCCATCTAGCGACGAGGATAGGAATTGTGCCGACTGCTGAAGCCTGTCGCACTCCTCTGCGGCAATGATTAATGACTGACAGATGAAATGAAGTGATATTGGAGTGTGTCACTGGAATTAAAGATGACAGGAAAAACCGGAGTACCCGAAGAAAAACCTGCCCCGCTTCCGCTTTGTCCAGCACAAATCTCACATACAGTGACCAGAAATTGAACCACGGAAGCCTGTGGTCAGAGGCCGGCGCGCTGCCGCCTGAGCCACGGAGGCTCTACCATATTGTTTATTGTTTTACAGAATTATACCGGTGTTCTCCTGCTGTGCTTATTGTTTTGTTTTGATTTCATTCATTGTTCTGTTTTCCTACACAATCTCCTGTCATCCATTGATATTTCTTCCCCAGTGGTACCATATACGTACGTAATGAAGTAGTCTCTTCACCTCATCTACTCTGTAGACCTCATTTTGATGATTCATTCTGTGCTAAAAGGCTATCCTTAGAATTTAACCTCCTGCCCCCATTTTAACATTCCGCTTTTACAAATGGCTTTACGTCGCCCCGACTCAGATACTATCCGCGTCTCATGAGTAGTCACGGCAGCTTGTAGGTACGGTACGAGTAACAGATACCACACTACCTTAGTCGTTATAAACAGTGCGAGCTCTCTGAAAGAGTTGCGTGTTCATTATTAAATTGTTCACTATGCAGTACTTAAATTAAATGTGTAACTGAAGCACATACCAATTTGAAACCTCACAGCAGCGCCTTAGATCACAAGGATTATCGCGGACGGAACCGATGTTTATTGTCAGGTCTTGAGACTTGAGATAGGCGCATGCGCAGCAGCAATGCTTACCCTCCACACCCCTTACTCACCATGCACGCGACTTCTTGTCTGATGACCATAGTAGATCTTACGGAGCCGATGAGATAGGAAAAAAATTAATGAAATGGCGTATAGCTTTTAGTGCCGGGAGTGCCCGAGGACATGTTCGGCTCGCCAGGTGCAGGTCTTTCGATTTGACATCCGTAGGTGACCTGCGTGTCGTGATGAGGAGGGAATGATGATGTAGACGACACATACACCCAGCTCCCTTGCCAGCGAAATTAACCAATTATGGTTAAAATTCCCGACCCTGCCCAAAATCGAACCCGGGACCCCTGTAACCAAAGGCTAGCACACTAACCATTTATCCGTGGAGCCGGACATGGGATAGAAAAGGCCCAGGAATGGAAAACCATATTCAGGGCTGCCGACAGTGGAGTTCAAACTCACTAACTCCCGAATGCAAGCTCACAGCTGCGCTCCCCTACCCGCACGGTCAACTCGCTCATTACTACCCAAGCAGCAATATTCATCTACTTCCTTTAAGACTTAATTTCCTAATTTCCTGCATCACCTCCCTTTGTTTGACTGCATACAATAATAATAATAATAATAATAATAATAATAATAATAATAATAATAATAATAATAATAATAATAATAATAATAATAATAATAATAATACAAATAAAACCCAACGGCGCTATCGCCCTATTGGTCTTGGCCTACCAGGTGACTGCTCTTCAGCTCGAAGGACTGCAGATTGCTTTGACTTTACCTTCCCTTAAATACTTAAGCGCTTTTCCCAGACGCCGAGGTGCCGGAATTATGTCCTGCAGAATTTCTTTTACGTGCCGTTAAATCTCTCGATACGAGGCTGACGTATTTTAGCACCAGAGTGAGCCGCGATCGAACCCACCAACTTGAGCTCAAAGGACCGCCACTCTACTGTTGGAGCTACTTCGTCTCCTTGCACGGGCACGCAATTTAGGAGTAAGGCGTGGATGCGACTCTAACTGAGATTAGCATTGGTTGTACTTGTTTGTACCATACTCCTAACTCTTACTTTTACTACACAACCTCTCTTGGCTAGACGTTGTTCTCTTCCGACTCAACAGTAATAAGGTTTGGAGTTTCAGTCTGATGCATTATGACACACTTCGTGACTGTGCATTTCTTTTACTCGGATCTTCACCGTCTTCCACTTCTTTCATTGCTAAGTATTCAATGTGGACATTTTAGACCGGTTAACTGCAGAATTAAAAATAGCATTGCAGGACCTGAGGTCGAAACAGGGACCTCTTCGTGTTGAAGGACTTGTAAATGCTAAACTACATGGAATTGGCCTTAGTGACAACAGTCCATGTATTTCTGTTCTCCAGATAATGAGTTCGATCTCGGTTGAACTATGAGGCAGTTGAAGGTGTTTTTATACAACTCTTACATCTTGGTGTATAGCTCGTTGAAAATCATCCAAACACTCTGGCGTCTCTCAAAATCTACAGTGATTGAAAGTACGTTAAACAAATAATGTACGTTCGTTTTTACTGCGGTCTACACATCTGCCAGCAGGCGTTTCCACTGAACAGGATGGCGTATCTTGCCAGGCCTGTATCCGTTTGGTCGTGGAGGAGTTCCATGTTCGATCTCAGGACGTGCCGTTTTAGTCCAGTATTAAACAAAATGTAATATTGTTATGTACACAAGAATTAAAGGTAATCTCTTAGGGCCGGTTTCATCAACGTGGGTTAAACCTTAACCCCGAGTTACACAGTTTTAACTCTGAGTTTGATTGTTCATTCCGTTTCATCAAGGAGGGTTATTTTTAACTCTAGGTTAAGACCGGAGTTAAGTTAACCCCTCCTTTCACCTGGGTTAAACTGTTTATTCGAGGTTAAAAGCAACATGGCCACAGTAAATCACGCATTTGATGCAGAGTTGCTTTATTTAGATTTGTTAAACGGTGTTCCTAACAGAAATAGGCCTATAATAAGAAGGAAAGACTTTGAAAATCTATCTGAGGAAGAATTTCTGAAGAGATAGACTTCAAAAACCGTCGTCAGTAAATTCGTCGATGAAGTTCGCGAGAGGTTAGAATACACAGCTGATCGAAACAAACTTGGGCTTGCGAACTAAACTAGAAACTACATTGACCGTAATAGTAGCAACAGCGGTATTACACAATATTGCTGTGGAGACCCGAGATTAACTTCCCCCACAGGACTTGACTCTGCATCAGTATCTCACAGGAAGTAGAAGGAACAGGAATGTTGGAATTGAGAATGGCAACATTCTTCACATTGATAACGACAGCACTGCAGTGGCATGTAGGAATGCAACTGCACACCACCACTTCAATAGTACAACACTTAAGAACATTATACTGTGTATTACGTAGTGGTTATACAAAAATGCATTACTTTCGTGTGTGTTATTGCTGTGAAGGTGTGCCAACTTTCAAAACAACTCTTGGCACAGTGAAGCTAAAATTTTTATAGAACTGTTTTAGTTGTTTCGTAGATCGCACTGTAACGTGGGCAATATTACTAATTCCCCTGTTATTCTTTCCCATGTATCCTCCTTTTCTTTTAATTGCATACCGTCAATCTTCTTGCATTCTATAATACTTCGGTACTTGGCGACTAATTCAATAAGTAGTGATTTTTCTAAAGCAGAAAAATTCGTGCCACTATTTCTCTTCTGCACTTTTTCGATTTTTCGTTCAAGATCACGAAAGAATAATATCTACCACGGACCTGAGGAAGAAAACGAAGTACAGCGAAAGAAATAAAGAAAAGAACCACGCAAGAAGTGTGTTTATGATCTCTGATTTTTAGTCACTGCCTCCTTGATTATTAGAACAGCTGTTTCCTGCGAGGGTTAACGCGGTGCTAGTTAACCCTCTGCCGAAATAGCTTGGTGAAACGCGTGACTTGTAAGAATGAGTTAAAACATTAACCGTAAGTTAACAAACCCAGGGTTAGAGAATATTTAACCCAGGTTGATGAAACCGGGCCTTAGAAAAGAATCGGTGTCCAACTTAGTATTACTGCTACCTTACTATGGTTATCGTAATTACGTGTTTATTGTCTTGCACTTTAATAAGCATTTATCCAGCGAAGGAAAGTGCCATGCTGCATTTAGAGCAATTTGTAGCTAATGTTCACATATAAATTCATATTATGGTGGTAGAATTTTATTTTATCACGAACATAATTGTAAGACCCTGTGCATGAATAATATCCAATAAATTGATATGAAACGAGCCATTTCCTTTCATCCATGCTTCTGTTCATTGACTTCAATATTTTGAGCCGATCACTATAACATGATCCGTCCTTGATGAAGAGTTTGTATTCGGTTTCATAGGCTGTGGACGCTCCAGTACGAATATATGTACAGTATCTACTCAATGTAGATATGAAACTAAATGTGAAACAATGATTTCTTTAATGGCGTTAACACTAGTACAAAGGCCTAGAACTTATTTGTATACAGTATGCTAGCACTTAGTCAGCAATATTAGAAAGTCTAATCAATGATAAGAGAATAATATACCGGTACTAGCACTTAACCAACAATACCAGATAGTCTAATCAATGGTAAGAGAATATTATAAGGTAATTTAGGGATATCTAGGCACACTAAGCAAAAACTTTTAATCTTGATCATGCTTTATTTGCTAAATATTTCAATTATTTTTGTACACAGATAGTTTATGTTTTCTATTGTTTATGGCAAAAAAATAAGATTTCATAACATTTTAAATTATAAAATAAATAAAAGATGCATTAATGTCCACTTCTCCCGCACTTAGGGAGAACCTGACACTAGGTAAGACATCGGAATAGTTAAAAGAAACTATTGTACACAGTGGCTACATATAAACTGTTCATCGTTTCCATTTGCCACACACACATCTCGTGGAACCATTTCCTGCATTCCAGTCCAAATTGGACCGACGCCTCATGACTCTTGTCGTCACATACTTCGCAGTACCGTAATTCTAAGAGCAAAGAAGACTGCTTGAGAAACTAGCTTCCCTATTGCCAACACGCCGAGTTCTCGTTGTCATTCGATTTGAAGAATTCTTTTCATTTTCGCGTTTCCTCTTCTTTAATTTTCTCGGTAATCCTGTGAAGTCACCATGGCGGATTCTTGCGCTCTTCTTCCTTTTCCTTTTCCAGATGGGAGTCTTAATATCAGAACAGGAGACAATTCTTGGACTGAAAGAATGAGAGGTGTTAATGCAGGTGAAGCCTCATCTTCCTGTGATAATGAAGGGCTGCAGTGATATCTTCTCCAATACGTACATTATTTGAACCATTTTCGTCCAGCACAAGGTCATATTAAAATGTCGACTTGGAGGATATCGGGATTGTACGGATGAATGCCACAATTTCGAAATCAGCCGGTAAAATATCCTGACGTTACTGATTTGTCCCAAGCCAGCTTTAGAAGGTCTCCAAATTTATTTTTAGTGATTCCTTTCTCCGGCTGAGCGCCAACAAATTTCCTGGTGGCCTCATTGTAAAATTGTTTGAATCATCTAGCGGCTGGCAGCGGTGAGTTCAGTGGGGGTGGGAGGCACCACATCTCTCTTCCTAAAGCTGATGCCTTTTCAAGCACATCCGGATCTTTGCAGTGCGTTGAGTGTCTGTCGATTATCAACCGAATCCTAACCTGTGGTTTGTAACGGGTTAGGTGATCAAGGAATAGTGAAAATACCTCAGTGGTCATATACCGTGATTCGTACGTTTTAACAACTGATCCATTGGGCATACGTTTTGAGTAAGTGTCTCTTTACCTTACTCCTTTCATTATAACAAAGGGTGGGATAGCATATCCAAAAATATTAACACACACCATTACTGTTACCGTAGACCCCATTTCTGCCGCGGTGCTGTCGAACAGGTTTCTCTTTCCTGTTTCACTGATAATCTTCCCTGCCTTAAATATGAGCTGAACACCAGTTTCATTGGCATTGACAATCTTACCAGGCTCTGGCAAAACCCAGTCATACCCAACCATTGCCTTTTGTTTCTTAAATTTGTTTTTTACCCAATTCCCCTGAGCGAACTTAAAAGTCAGTTCTCGTAAGTCGGTCACTGTTAGTCCAAAACCTTTAGAATCGAGAAGAACAACATTGTTGACTAACTGGTCCTCCATAGCTTTGTCCATTGTTTCTCCTTTCACCAGTTGTCTATTGGTAGATATACCAGAGAGTATTCTGGTTCTGAGTGTATTCCTTGGAACACTGAAATACTTCGCAGCTGTTGCCAAAAGAGTTCCATTTTCTTTCACGTCCTTAATAGCAGCAGCCATATCTTCTGCATTCCACCGTCCAAGCAGACTTTTGTACACATACTTCTGCGGCATCCTTCACCTATAACCAGTAAGATGCAAAGCTATTAACACGAAACTTCTACTTTATCATCAGCCTCCAACCTTTGCAATTTACGTTTAACTTAACATTACAATACAAACATTATTATAATAAAATCCCATCACAAAATGATTATAAATATCCTGATACAATACATTGCTATCATTGATTAATCCTACTAAACTGTAGTATTAATGCACCGTTAAACCCTGCCCCCAAAACGTATCCCATTTTAGAGATTTAGAGACACTGTCGAGATCTCCCAGCTTGTCGTGTCTAGATCTCCTAGAGTTACATTGGCAGGCAAGAGGTGGCAGCACATACTAAGTTGAAGGTTTGGCGATTTGGAAATGACATGGTCGCTTCTCCAAAGTTTTCTCTGTGCGCCTAACCTCAAACATTATCTTAAATATATCGCATATCTACCTATTTCGTTACACAACCTACTCATTATATTACAGGAAGTTACGTTTAAATCATATATAACTTACTTACTCACCTTCAACTATTCAGATGCCTTGTATTTATAGTGATAATCTTCAGCTAAGAGGAGGACCATGAGCAGAGAATATAATACCGGTACTAGGTAGCAACAAGACAAGAAATATAGGTTTAAAAAACTAAACGAGGTATAAGCAAAATCACCCCAAAAGTAAACCATCACAAAGGTACTTACCACGAATAAGACAAGCGACCAGAGGCCGTGGAAAGAATGAAAATAACTATCACTGTATGGTTTCAAATACTACAAGAATAACACGTCCAGGTACTTTTGAAATAAATAAATATATTTAATTAGAAAAAGAAGTAAAATTAAAATAACTCTGGACTCAGAACATCAACAGGAATAAGAAAAAAAAATTAAATAGGGAAATAATATCAAAACATAACTAACCTACGGTTCGAACCGGCCTAGTTTATTGGGACCCAATATAAATTTCATGACCAGCCTATCTTCTTAGTTATAAAATACAAATAAATTATGCTTCGGCTTAATTACCTTAGGTTGAGTTTAATACCTTCAACGTTATTAATTTAGTTAACTTGCATGAAATTAATTAATTAAGTTAATCTTTCTTTACTTGTAAAATACACCAACCAAACGAGATACTAGGCGAGGAGTTTATATAGGGTTTCTAAACCTCGTGCAAAAGGAAGAAAACCAAGAAAATCCCGAAATAAACTAGGGAAAAAGGAAAAATCAAGAAAATCACAACACGCGGGCGAACAGTGATACCAACCCATGGATCAAAACACATATAGATAATCGGCCCCAAAATTAAAGACAAACGGACTTACCATATGACTTTTCAGATATCACCAGAGCATGAAAAATCCATTTTTTTAAATCATCCATTAAAGCAATTGCGCACAAACGTCCATTACATTTTCATCACAATCATCATAATATCCATCCCCATGGCAACAACAACAATTCAAGTTCAGACCCGAGGGAGAGGACCAATAATAATTAGAATCACAACAATGCAATCAACAGACCGCACGAAAAGTTAAAAAAACAAATTCCCAGAGGAAAATGAAAAGCCGAAAGAAAAGGGGAAATAGCAGGCGAAAAAGAAAAATTCCCACCGGAAAACCTTACGAAAACTGCCTCCCTTAGTATCTTTCACAATCCAAAAACGTCTCCTCTAACTCGAGCTCAAGACATCACCTCTTTCCTTTCTTTTAAAGGAAAATGCCAAGAGTTACCAGAACAAATATTACAATATTTGTACCACATTTTTAAGGGTTTCCAATTTTGAACAATTCCAAGTTTGAAATACTATACCAAACACGGGAACCGGTATCTAATCACAACACGCCGCCGAAAATGTTATTATTATAATTACAGCATTATTGCTTTTTTTTAAAAATAAGGTTCGGGTAATTTTCGACGTCGTATTTCCAGGAGAGGCATAGCATGTGTCACCAACTGATTAGCACAAACACTTCGATGAAGTAGCAAAATGCCGTTAGAAGAAAGGTTTCAAACTTACAGTCTTCCCGGTGGCGTTGAAGAAGAACGCTGTTACTTACATTACGCCGAAGTTCAAACTAATTTAAGTTAGTAGCAATACATCTGCGATGCTCCAAAGGGTTGTCCAGAGTACAAGAAATACATTAATTGGGCAATGTGACCCCAAATATCCACAGGATTAGCCTGGTACGATCTTGAAGTAGCACAACATAGCGGAGCTATGTACGCACGTCTGTTCGGCTTCCATGTTTACGGCAGACAACTAGTGATGGGTCGCGTGATGCAAAGCTCCCGATGCATTCTGAGCAAGCGAAGCAGTACGTGCCTCATGATGCTATCTCGATGCCGTATAGTGACGTCAGGTGCATGAGTCCTTTGTCTCGAGGCAGTGCTAGGAAACGTATCGAGAGCTCTCGATGCATTTCGAGCAAGTGATGCAGTCCATGACTCGTACCGGTAATCCTATCTCGAAGTTTTAATCGGGACATCATGCGCATGTTATCCTTCGACTATACTACCCCTGCTGATCAACTAATGACGTCTCCGAAAATCTTAATAAGTAGTTAGTGGGACGTAAAACAAATAACATCATTATAACAAATAATGACGATACACCCACTTCTTTTTAATCTACTCGCAGTCAACATACTACCTGTACTTTCTGTATTTTACTTAAGCACTGTCCGCTTCCACGGCGAAATGGTTAGCGTCCTGGCATTGGGTCCAAGGGCTTCCGGGTTCAATTCTCGGCTAGGTAAGACATTTTATTCTCCATTGATTAGTTCCTATGGTTCGGGGACTGGGTATGTGAAATAAATAGTAATGCAGAGTGTGAAATATTTTTAACATTTTATTGAAACCATTTCTTTTACGACGCATCGAGTTGTGTAATAATTTGAACAGAAAGAAAAATATACCGGTAATGGCATAAAGATACTGGTGTATGTGTGCATGCATCTGAAACGAGACTCGCTCTCGGGTTAAGTCTCATTCTGGACTATCGATACTTTTATATAAGTAGGGTAACAAATTGATCGTTTCCATGAAAAGGATCATTCAAGACCAGCCACAATATTATCCGACCTGAAGGCACATACACAAGATGAAGCCGAACTCCGTCGACAAACTTTCGGAAACTGTTGAGGGAAACTTGTGTATATTGGTAGAAGGTACCCGTAGTCTCCGGTGGCTCGTTATAGAGTAGAACCGGTAATTAAATTATGATTTATTCGGTTTTATTACCGCAAACAACCTTATTTCTGTGGAAATATCTTCACAACAGATAAAAAGCCTGCAATATTCAATAACCAAAACGTAGAACACAAACCACGGTAATGCGATAACCCTCTGTAGAAACACGTACACTTTTATCACAGTGTGTTCAATACTTTCTGTCAGTGTACTGTTTTGAAGGTAACAATTCCATGTCATTGGCTTCCAGCACGTTAAAGATCTCCTGCGGGACATAATTCCCACACCCCGGCGCCTGTCAAGAACTAGCATTTAGGACGGAAGTAAAACAAATAACATTATTATGAGTACTATATTCAGTGCAATACAGATACAAAGCTAACTGATCTGATGACATGGACACGAGGTAATCAAGTTTGTTTACATTATGATTGGTGTATATTGCATGTGTTCAAGTGGAAGGGATTTTATTATATATTGGTTATTTTGTATGTTCAGTAACGTTACAATTACTTCTATTAGCGATTTGGTTGTTTCTGCACGAACAGGCGTGTGTTTGGTAGCCGAAACTCCGATTGCAAAACAAAAACAAACAAAAATATTTGAAGAGAAGATTCGAACCACCACAAAACGTAGCGGAGGATAATACCCAACAAGGCTGTTTAGCCAACTGAGCCATACTAACGGCTCGAGTTCAACGTTTGCTAATCATTTCTGTTTCTACCATATTCGTCCTGGCTGAGGTCCAATTGGAGCGTGCCTCGAGATGCATCGAGATAATGACGTCAGGCTCGAGTATCTCAAACGAGAGTTATGCCCATCCCTACGTAGACCTCGAAGATGCATCGAGAGTGATGATGTCAGTCTCGAGTATCTCGAACGAGAGTTTTGCCCACCACTACAGACAACCACTCTCTTGCACTCACAACGGTAAGCGGAAGTTGACTTCATTCCTTGCGCAGGAGAGCTGCGCAATAAGTTACGGTCCACCCAGAACTTGAACAACTCCTGGCAGAGAGTATTAACAAATAGTGACTTACAGCCACGACATAATTTCAAGCTGCAGAGCATAATAAGGTTTCAAATAAATAGTAACTTATCCTCTGTCGCCGTAGAAGGGAGCAGCTCATAATTTTAAGTTATAATAAGGATTATGTCCATATATCTCTCGCATGGAGAAAAGACGAAATATTTTCAACGGAGATAAACTCCAACTCGAAAATGTGAAACAAGGGAGACAATTTATAATTTTGTCACAACAACAACACAATATAATCTAATCAATGCTAAGAGGATAATATACTGTGCATCGTAATGAAACAAAAATTCTAATTCTGTAATTTTCAAATGTGACACGTTCAGGATTTTTTGTTTGTAAACATTTCAACTCGCTTATGTGGGTTTATTGGATTTTTTTTAATGTACAAGCACGGATATCGACAAAAGAGTGGCATGTCTGAACACCTTCAACTGTCACCATACTAAGTTGTGATTGAACCCGCCAGCTTGGACATAGAAATCCAACGCCTTAGCTAACAGTGTCATTTTATGGAAATAAGGAGTTAGCTACATTTTCCGTTGCCTTCCTCACTGAAAAAGAGGATGCCATTAGTCTGTTTTGGTCTGCCCAAGTCTACTAAAATACATACAGTACACCAACAGACCTAACACACAACACTTTCACACCAGTCAACACGGGAAATGTCACAAAGAATGACACTGTTAGAGTTGCTTGTATTTCTGCACTTTCAGAATGTCGAAGACGAGACTCAGACATTCAATGAAAGTAACGAAATACTTCCAGTTCATACCAATACTTTGTGCACTGTAATCACTGTGTATCACGAGAAATGTTTAACATGAAACTGTCCAGCTCGGTGGCTAAATGGTTAGCGTGCTCACCTTTGTTCCAGGGGTTTTCCGGGTTGGGCTCCATCCTCGTAGATGCGCAGGTCGCCTATACAAAGTCACCTCGAAAGACCTGCACCATGTTTCTTTGGAGTAACACGAAACTCATCCCTCGGATTATGGTTTGTTATAATGACAGATGGTAGTCATCTGATAAATACAGATATTAACATGTGCTAATGACTCATCCTCTAACGTGGAGCATGCCAACCATTCATCTTGCCCTGTAATTTCATTAGCTTCTACACTGCATGGTTCCATTATAATGAAAGTTTAATGAGTACAAATAGCTTATTGTGTCATTGCTACTGTGATAATAATAGGCAATTCATTCCGAGGCCGGTAAATTAAAACCATTTTCACAAAACTAGAGCTGGCTTTTTATTTAGAGTTACTCTGGCCAGCAGCCGACTACATGATGAATGCTCGGGTCACCTGGCGCGGGGGAATCCCCGAGAGCTCATTTGTTCTACGGCAATGGATGGGGGACACAAGGAGGTGTGGAGTGGAGATTACGGGCATGTAGACCGGCCCACATTATTCATTTCAGTCCCATACATTGTTTACCTAACTTCGAAAACCCAATTGAAAACATATGTGCGAAAAGTACCATTTTACATTTAGTAAGTCGTTTTCTATTGAAGTAATTCAGAGGGTAAACTCTCTCTCTCTCTCTCTCACTGGCCTACACGGAACTAGTTGACTTTGCGGTACGAACATGTAGCAGTAAAATTGCTTTCGGGTGATGGTAGGTTCGAACCCCACCATCGGCAACCTAGCCCTGAAGATGGTTTACCGTGTTTCCTCATTTTCACAACAAACAGATGCCGGAGCTGTACATTAATTATAGTCCTGTAAATCCCTAGCAAAAGAAGAATATGTGGCCTGTGTGCTTGACATCCCCCACGCGCAGAGAATAGGAATATGCTGCGAAGTGTAAAAGTCTGCCTTCATGTCATTAAGACATTAGCCGAATAAAGTAGTCTGCTCATCAATACACGTTCGTCCCCACGTCTGCTGAGACCCCACCCCTATAGCTATATCAGTCACAATGGGATCCTTTTTTAATTGCACCCACGGTATCCCCTTTGGAGCGTGGATTGGCAACCACGGGGCACTTCTCTGAGTGCTGGCATTGCTTCCACTTACTTGTGCCAGGCTCCTCACTTTCATCTATTCTATCTGACCTCCCTTGGTCAACTCTTGTTCTTTTCCGACCCCGAAGGTATTAGAGCACTTGAGGCGTAGGGAGTCTTTCATTTTCACGTCCTTCGTGGCCCTCGTCTTCCTTTGGCCGATATCTTCATTTTTCGAAATGTCTGACCCATCCATTTTTCCTCTCTGATTGGTGGTAGGCCTACATAGAGGATGGTTGCCTAGATATATTTCCTCTCAAAACAATAACCACCGGGCGAGTAGGCCGTACGGTTAGGGGCGCACAGCTATAAACTTGCATCCGAGAGATAGTGGGTTCGAACCCCACTGTCGGCAGCCCTGAAGATGGTTTTCCGTGGTTTCCCATTTTCACACCAGGAAAATGCTGGGGCTGTACCTTAATTAAGGCCACGGCCGCTTCCTTCCCACTCCTAGCCCTTTCCTGTCCCATCGTCGCCATGAGACCTGTCTGTGTCAGCGCGACGTAAAGCAAATTGTAAAAAAAGAAAATAACCACCACCACCACCACCACCACCGCCACCGCCACCGCCTGTACTTTGGTGAACTGTGATGCATATGTTTATTTGGCTCTGTTTTATACATGCGCGACAATATTCACAGATGACTTTCCTTTCACTTTGCGTACGAATACGCCTGCCATGTACGGCAACCCCCCATACATCGAAGTAAGTGTCTGAAGCACTTGTGCAACTGAGGACATTACAGATGTTGATGCGATAGATACTTACAGGCGGAACTGAATAACTGATACGGTGCTGGTGGAACAATAAACAATGTTATTAGCTTTACGTCCCACTAACTACTCTTACGGTTTTCGGAGACGCTAAGGTACCGGAATTTAGTCCAGTACGAGTTCTTTTACGTGCCAGTAAATCTACCGACACGAGGATGACGTATCTGAGCACCTTCAAATAGCACCGGACTAAGGCTGGTGGAACAAAACTCGCTTATGCAGACATTGTTGGATTCCCGTTAGGGTCGGGGATTTTAGCCGCATCTGGTTCATTGTTTGCTTTGGGATTGGAATACACATTGCTCATTTACACTCAACACACCACACTGCCAACCACCACAAATGGTTGGTGTCAGGAGGAACTTACGGCAGTAAAATTGGATCACGACCACATGTACGACACATCTCGCAACCGCGAGTGTGAAGGAAAATGAGAAGAGATTATTATTATTATTATTATTATTATTATTATTATTATTATTATTATTATTATTATTATTATTATTATAAGTAACATCTTATTTATCTTTGTACGTATTTACTACGCATTCCCATATATGCGGATACTGCTTGACGGATGAAATTTGGCTAATGTATTTCGTTTTAGTTCATTGAGTTATTTAAAGAAAGGGAATGTTAGCATAAACGTTAACACACACAAAAAAAAAAGCAGTTCATTAACAAAAAAGTGTACTGACTAGCAATAAATGTGTATGTGTACGGACAAAGACTATGAAACTTCGTATTGCAGTATTGGAAATATCCCGAAGTCATCATCTGACGAATATGACAGAATGGCGATTGTAATAATATTTAACATCCCTCAAATTGCTGTAGTTTTGAAGAGATGTTAGAGTGCCTGAATTTTGATGCGACAGTAACGGTAAATACGAGTATTATTTAAGTGCATTGTTATGATATATCTAACGACAGTGACAGAATTCGATACAGCAACTTTGAACGCAGAAGACAAGCAGCTAAAAATGTACTTCGTCTGGAGTCGAGTATCAGTTGATTCACTGGTACATTAAAGTATTTCGGCACTCTACCATATCCAAAGATCGACACTGGTTGACATGATTCAAATATTATTCATTGATTCATATCGTTTCGGCCAACTAAGCACCACGTCATTTCAACAGTCTCATTCCCCGGGCTTTAACATTGCCTAGTACTCCCGCATTCGTTGCAGGCGTTGTTCCTTCCTTTGTTCGGTCCACGCCTTCCCTGTTTTCAGCTTCGGCTTTCTTTGGAAACTCTTGTGGTCCTTCGTGGGCTGCGCTCCAGGATATCATAATGTAAGATGCCACCTCTTGTAGATCTTTTTCTACCTCAATGACCCAGGCCTCTCTTGTCTTCCTATCTTGGAAGTAGCAGAGGATCCGCTTGGTTGATGTTTCAGAGCTCATTCTTGTCACGTGACCATGGAAAGCAATCCTTCTTTCCCGCATCGTATGGGTTATCTTTTCTACGCGGAAACAGAGCTCGTGGTTGTGCCGTCTTCTATATTCACCTTTGTCTTTGATGGGGCGCAAGATCTTCCTCAAATCTTTTTTCATCTCAAGTTTCTCAAGTTTCAAGGCACTCTGCTGAATAGACGGCCTCCGGACGAATGACTGTGCGGTAATGTCTGAACTTGGCATTCAAGGATATTGATCTTTTGTTGTATACATCCTTGGTTAGATGGTATGCCATTTTCATTTTATTCATGGGTGACCTGAAGGCTTCTTTTTCGGACATGTTGGGTTCTATCCACTCACCTAGGTATTCAAATTTTCCTACCAGCTTGATATTTCCTTGTTCCACATTTAGCTCATCTGGTGCCTCCTTTATGTTTGTTATAAACTGAGTTTTCTCAGAGGAGATCCGAAGACCTATTTTCGCTGTCTGTGTCTTAAGCTCGCTGATTTTGTAGTTGTCTGTAGTGAGTCGGATATTATTATTATTATTATTATTATTATTATTATTATTATTATTATTAATATTATTATTATTATTATTATTATTATTACTGTCAATACTTGTATAGCATAAGAAGTGTATGGAATTCTAACTCAGCAACTCGGTACCAAAATGTTCTTTGTCTTAGGCCTTCGTCTGGTTCTTCGCCTAAATGGTCAGCGTAGTGGCCTTCAATTCAGAGCTCCCACGTTCGATTTTTGACCGAGTCGAGGATTTCAACTGCGTTTGGTTAATTCTTCTGGCTCGGAGATCGGGTGTTCATGATCCTGTTAATATAGTTTTCTGCAACTAAGCACAACACACCACACTACGAAATGCCACAGAAACACGTAATAGTAAATATATCTCTCAACATGGGGCTAGAGTTAGGAAGGGCATTCGGTCGCAAAACTGAGGCAAATTCACGATAAGTGCAGACTTCAATAAATTGGGAAAGAGTTCAGGAAGAAAAATGTCATCAGTCTTACGTCCACTCAACAACTTGTTACGGTTTTCGAAAATATCGAGTTGCTGAAATTTTGTCTTGCAGAGGTTCATTTATGCCGGTAAACCTCCTGACAGGAGTCTTTCTTATTTGAGCATCTTCTAATACCACGAGAAAGAAGCAGGATATAACCTGCCAAGCTCTACCTTGTTCTCCACCCAGCCCACCGGAATTCAGTGGGTTTCTAGAGAAAATGGAGGCTTGTCATTTTACGTGGCTCTTGGTATTGTGATCCTAGCCACTGGACATCCAGTTATAGGCTACGTGGGACGTGAAATGCAGGGGCGTTGATGTTTTACTTCAGATATTTTCCATACATTGGCAAGTATTCGAACTGCGGCCCTCTACATGATGAAAAGCCAAAGGCAATGATATTCAGCTAGTCTAGCTCATTGTATATTAAGAGAAATGCAAATCTGTAATTAATCCTTACACATGTTTTGAGATCAATAAATTAACCCCCTTTATACCTAAATTGTCGCATAGGTTTTACGGTCTTTGAAAAGCGCTGGTGTAATTTTCCGCCCACTGAGCGTACGCTATGTTGTCATAGCGACAAGTGGAAGATAGCATGGGGAAAGAGCCGCGAACATTAATGGGATATCGACCACATGGCCTCCAGCTCACAGATAAGACTAACAGTTTCATGGTTCCTTCAGTCGTAAAGTCCATTTCACTCGGATTGTAGCAGTCACCCACCCATTGACTTTGTGGAGGTCAATCCACTACGTCTGCCATTTAATTTATATCCGAAGACTCGCAGCCCGTTCCTCAAATCACAATGAACTGCTCTATTACCGTTCTATGTAACTTAAACTGGTATTAAATATATGTGCGAATATTCCTATAGCATGTTTAGGGCTTTGGCTCGAAGCTGAGTGAATAGAGTTGTGTCATGAGTAGTCAGAAATACTGTACAAACGTAATAAATTAATAACTGAATCACATCAACTTTTGATTTAGAAATGTTAGCGTGTGAAAATATACTATAATATGTTATTATTATTATTATTATTATTATTATTATTATTATTATTATTATTATTATTATTATTATTATTATTATTATTATTATTTGCTATCGTTTTGGCCATCTGTGAACCATGTTTGACAATCTTTGTGTTATTTTTAACCTTCTCAGTCTTCATACTCTGTCAGTATGTTTTCCTCCTTTCTTCTTCTGTTTGTCTCTTTATAATCGCCCTTTTTGTCACTAGTGTCTCTCCAGTCTCTTGGAAACCGCGGAACTTTCTGTCGACTTTTATAAATCAATTTATGTCCATTATATCATCTTCCATAAGAGTCTCCGTGGCTCAGGGGGTTGAGTGCCAGCCTCTAACCGCTGGATTCCGTTGTTCAAATCCCGATCACTTCATGTGAGATTTGTGCTGGACAAAGCGGAGGCAAGAAAGGTTTTTCTCCGGATACTCCTGTTTTCTCTGCCATCTTTAATTTCAGCGACACATTCCAATATCATTTCATTTAATCTTTCAGTCATTATTCAGTGCCCTAGAGTAAATGCAGGCTTCGGTAGCCGGCACAATACCTATCCTCGCCGCTAGATGGGGCTTCATACATTCCATTTCTGACCCGGTTGATTGACTGGAAACAGACTAAGGATTTTCATACATCATATTTCGTAACCCCCATTACTTCCAAAACCATTTCAGCACTGTATTCCCCTTCCTGAAGATTTCGAAGGTTCTCTTCGTCAGCCTGTGACTGTCCATCATCAGCAAGTATCCATAGAACTGTACCCTTCTTCTTCTTCTTTTTATTCTTTAATTCAACCACTCCTTCTGTTCTTTCATACAATTATTTGTTAGATATGAGTCCCCAGTTTTTACATTTGGGCCTAGACTTTTTCTGAGCATTTTCTTTCTCTCCTCCGGATATCTTCAAGCCCATCTTTCCGAAATATATCCAATGCTTCTGATGCATACCGGCTCTCAGGTTTAAGGGGAGGTGGTACCCCCACCTGGTTCAAAAATTCATTAATTTTTTGTGTAATTTTAAATACTGAAGTACATTTAATTATGTATGAGTAATAGGATTAACCAAAATAATTCCTAACGTCCTCAAATCCAATTTAAATGACAAGTTGACACTTGAGGTTACGCCCCCTTTTCAGTCTGAATGCTTATTATACTCTGATATTCTACGTCCTGTGGTGAAGGTAAGGTTGTTGATCACCAAAGGGAATGTTTTTGTTGTGTTCGTTTGTGTTGTGGCTAGCCTGTGTCACATATTCCCGCTCTTCTGTTCATTGTTTGTTTTCCTGGTATGAAAACGTGTTGTGAGTAAGTCTTCAAAATGGCTAGACAGAAATCAGTTTTTAACCGTGTCGTATGGTATGGAGTAGGGTTCCAAAAGCAATGTTTGTACGATATCAGTCATTGTGCAGTGGTGTTTATGATGCTGTAATTATTTTCAATGAGGGATGTGCTGGTGGGATGAAAGTTTTGCAGCAATTTTTAGGGATCGACCCAGGAGTGAACACTCTCGGTACATTTCAAGAAATTGCTAATGTGAGGAGGAAAAGGTTTGACCTGGATGCTTCTGTTACCTCCAAGGCATTAAGAACTGTGCTGAGAAGCCAGAAAAGGTCTAGGGAAGATGCTGATACCCCGATGATCCAAAATATGGTGCTGGTATGCATTAAAAAGGTAATCTTAACCTGTTCCTTTGTTTTCTCCAATTGAGTTTTTTTTAGGAAAAGGTACCAATATTTCAGGTAGTACTAAGCATATGAGCATACAATTTTAGTCACTTATACTCTTGGGTATTTTACATATCTCTGTGTTTTCATAACATTATTACTTAAAAACTGTGGATTTTATTTGGCTACAATGTGTTAAAAATCAATAAAAATAGTCGTCCATTAAAAAAATTATGTAAATTCAGTCGGGTTATTATTCTAAGTCTAAAAACAATTGTTGTCGCAAAAGACCTTAAGCTGTATGCATACCAAATTTCAAAGTGATATTATTGATAGTTATCACAAAATGTGTAGGTAAAATTAGCATTGCAAATATAGGGGTACCACCTGCCCTTAACAACAATGTGACCCCAACTTGGTAGATTCTATCATGGATCAGCCCGGTGGTGTTTGAAGGTGCTCAAATACGTCAGCCTCGTGTCGGTAGATTCACTGGCACGTAAAAGAACTCCTGCGGGACAAAATCTCGGCACTTCGACGTCTCCGACAACCGTCAAAAAAGTAGTTAGTTGGACGTAAACACAATATCATTATTATTTTATTAACAACATTGTCAAGATGCCTTAAATGTGGGTGTTCCCCATCAGCTAAAATGCCATTTCCATTTTCCTCGCCAGCTTTTTAATGGCGTTCTTTTCCGATCCATTATCTTGCAATTTTTCTCCCAAATACGTAAAGCTCTCAACTTCATTTATGTTTTCGTCTTCTAACCTCAACACCAGAGGAGCCTCTTTAATGCTGGTCATAAACTCAGTCCTTTTGAAAGAAATTTCAAGCCCTGTCTTCTTTGCTATCATCTATTCTTATTCCAGGTCATTGCCTGGCTTTCAGAGGGACCCGGTTTCGACTACCCGGGATCTCAGCCCTGTGTCTTTTGGGGCTAAAAGTTTGTGTTCCTCTTCTTACATATCTGTATACAGTACAATAAATCACATTACTACAGAACCACGCAGTAGTGAATTCTTCTCACCAAGTAGGATTGTCGTCGGGAAAGGCAATCGGTCGTAAAGCTGAGCTTAATCCAAGCGGAGTTCCGACCTCGAATAACTTGGGAAGAAGTCAGAGAATAACATAACCTTAGATTTGATATCCAAGAACTAGTGAGAGAAATGAATTGAAATGGCATATGGCTTTTAGTGCAGGGAGTGTCCGAGGACATGTTTGGCTCACCAGGTGCAGGTCTCTCGATTTGATACCCTTAGGCGACCTGCGCGTCATGATGAGGATGAAATGATGATGAAGACGACATATACACCCAGCCCCAGTGCCAGAGAAACTAACCAATGGTGGTTAAAATTCCCGACCCTGCCGGAAATCGAACCAGGGACCCCTGTAACCAAAGGCCAGCACGTTAACGATTTAGCCATGGAGCCGGACTTCTGAGAGAAACATTATTATTATTATTATTATTATTATTATTATTATTATTATTATTATTATTATTATTATTATTATTATTATTATTATTATTATTATTATTATTATTGAGTTCTCAGACATCAGCTGTCATTTTTCACTGGAGAGAACTAGGGAAGCGACATTTTAGTTATTTTAGTTGCTTTCCTCAATTAATCAGCAAATACCTACATACCATTTTGCCAAGGCCACCAAAATGTACACACGAATTGACCCTATAACACATACTGTTATTTTATTCATCACAGAAACCACTGTGTTACGAATGGTGTTGCTATTACCACTCATACTGTAGTCTCTATGATATACAGTAATACCGCATGGATTAAAGCTACTGAGGTGAGGGACTGGGGCAGGTCGATGAAAGTAACAAACTTGTGCTCTGGGCTGCATACCCTTTAAAGTGGTACCTACTTACGCTGCCTTAACATCAGCGTCTCTGTTTAGGATTGCACTGCCAGGTAGCAGCGAAAACGGAACATATCTGCAGAAATTTTAGGGTTGAATAGTTGAGTTTGCGGGGTGTATGCAGAATGTCACAGCAGAGGTCTTGAAGAAGCCAATAATTACACCAAAAGTCAATATTTTTCCCCAGCTACAAAAATTGGATATGTAGGCCTACGCATAGAGTGATTTCACGATCTTGTGTAGCGGTTCAAATCCCGTTACAATATCTGTATTATTATTATTATTATTATTATTATTATTATTATTATAATATCTGTATTATTATTGTAACTATTATTATTCAATTCAATTCTGTGATGATTATTGCTTGCTTGATTGTAGTCAGTTTGTTATGTGTGTGTACAGTAGATTAACATTAAAGACATGTAAAGTGAGAGTTGCTGTATGATATCAGATGTGGATGTATTGTGTGAAATAACTTTTGACATTGCAACATTGTGCAATACTGCTAGCGTAACTGCCGAGTTATCGTTCTGCCATTGAGTGCATTTAGCGATGAGCTTATTTTTAGGATATACCTACAGCCGCCTTGGCTTTTTCACAACAACCTGAAACAGTTTGAGTTGGGTGGAAGTAACCTGATATTTTTGGAGATTACGTAGGTGTGGCAGCTAATGGCTATATAAGCTAGCTGTATATTATAGCGTCAGTCATATGGGTGGAGACACTTGCCAAGCAGTGTTGTAGTGAGATGATAGTGAGGAGTCATTTGGATGAAGGAGTTGAACAGAGAGACTTGCCATGAAGTCAGTGGGAGATCGAGCCTTGCTATAAAGAGTACTACTGAGATGGTAGTAGTCAGTCAGGGAGATGGAGAAGCAGCAGTCACATGGATACTTAGCCGTCAGTCACCATATGGACTAAATGTTCGGAGTGTGTTTCGTATAACTAATCGGTCGAGTTTATGTGTCAGTGCGGTGACCGCTAAATATTGTGTTGTTGCAATTCAGACTAACAGTTATCAGTGAATTACTTGTAAAGTTGATTGTGAAGTGTGAATCTAATTTCAAGCCATGCTATATCTCGTCAGTGAAACAAAAAAGGATACATCACCAAATTAGGCTTGAGATACCTACAGAACAACAATTCAAAGGAATACGTCGTCATAACACTCAAAGTGTTGAAGGTGCTGTTCGTGAACTAGTGAGGGATAAATTTCTTGTACAACTTTTAAATGTCCGGACAAGTGGATTTCATATTTATGCCTAGTTTCTTTCAGTTGTAATGTCATAATGTTATATTCTCATCTGTTTTATCGCAGCAAGTCTTACAATTTTTTTGACATAATTTAAAGAATATATTTTGTTCTATATCAAATTAATTTATAGTTTTATTTCAATGGTAGAATTAGGTAACTTCAAATTTAATGGGGAAACAAAACGACAATCTCCTTCTCCTAGAACCTATATGTTATGCTATCTAAGTAAGCTTATTACCCCACACCATATATATATTCAAGACTCTCATTCTATTATTGCTGCACTGAATTGTAGCTGGCACCCATCAAATATTGTATGTGTAAGTAATCAGGTAAGAACTAAGTGTGAGTACAAGGTCCGAGGATTGAGTATTATATTGGCTTCATGAATATTTTAATATTTTTTTCATTCAAGATTCTTCATCTATACGTTATTACATGTATTTGTGACACTAGCAGTTACACTTGGGATGATGAATTGAACACACTAGTTCAGATCCAGAAGGGAAATATATACAACTCTTGAAAAACATCCCATTTCGATATTCAAATTAATATCTTTTCACTCCTGCTTTAGTAGGTAGGTTGTAATGTTGTATTGTAGGCCGTGTAATGATGTATTTACCGGGCGAGTTGGCCGTGCGCGTAGAGGCGCGCGGCTGTGGGCTTGCATCCGGGAGATAGTAGGTTCGAATCCCACTATCGGCAGCCCTGAAAATGGTTTTCCGTGGTTTCCCATTTTCACACCAGGCAAATGCTGGGGCTGTACCTTAATTAAGGCCACGGCCGCTTCCTTCCAACTCCTAGGCCTTTCCTATCCCATCGTCGCCATAAGACCTATCTGTGTCGGCGCGACGTAAAGCCCCTATCAAAAAAAATGATGTATTTCTTCAAGTAAGCCTTATTGGATTTTACCTGAATATTGTTGGTTACTAAGGACGACGAGGTTACCTCGTCTCCTCTTTTGGGGGGGGGGGGGGTTAAACAATGGATAGCGTTTTAACTAATGTCGCATCTGCTCAGACAGGTATTTTGGTCAAGACGGGATAGGACAAGGCTATGACTGACAAGTAAGTGTCTGTAAAAGTAATTCGGTACAACGCAGCATTTTCATGGTCATAAAATGGGGAACCACGGAATACCACATTCAGAGCTGCCGACGGTGGGGTTTTTAAGGCCATGGTCGCTTCCTTCCTGGTCCTAGGCCAGTCCTAACCCATCCTCGCCGTAAGACCTCTCTGAATCTGTAGGACGTAAGTGAAATAATAAATATATACCCACGGAATTACTGCCTGCTTTGGGAGAAATCGGAATGGCGAAGTTATCCCAAACAGTATATAAGATGAATGATACTGAAGAGCTGCCATACGATTTTAAATGTTACTTTGTTATCCCTATTCCTATGAAAACAAGTGAAAGTAAATGTGAAAACTACCACACCATTTGTTTAGTAAAATTGCAAAAGTTTAACACGTATTGTTTTCAGAAGAATGGAGAGACAAGTTGAATTCGATTTGGGAAAAGAGGTTGGTGGGAAAACACGAAGCGATATTGACTCTACGTATGATCTGAGAAGATCAAATTAAGAAGGATAGGTCTTATTGCGACGATGGGATAGGAAAGGCCTAGGAATGGGAAGAAAGCGGCCGTGGCCTTAATTAAGGTACAGCCCCAGCATTTGCCTGGTGTGAAATTTGTAGATCTAGAAAAGGCATTTGTAACATTGATTGTACCAAGCAATTTAAGATTCTGAAAGTAATTGGGGTCAAATACCGTGAAAGAACGGTTATCTACAATCTGTACCAAAATCACGCCATGGTGACAAGGGCTTAATGTATCGAAAAAACCTAGTTATTTATTACTCAAGGATAAGTTCACAATCGGTATACATACTAAATCTACACATTGTATTTAATGTCAAATTAATTAATTCTAGCCTTATTTTAAAGGATATTTTAACATTCTTGTAAATCTACGGGGACTGGTTGAAGCTTAAGCCGGACTTCAGTGTGGATACCTTGGACAAACGAGGCTGTATCTCATCAAGTAAGACAACAGTCAAGTGTTGTGTATTCCAGGCACACAGACTGTTGACGATCAAACGTTTACCTCATTTTTTTTCATTGTGACCATCATGATTTTATGTGAGTTCGGCGAAAGTATTAGGCTAAATTAAGACTTGGCAAATGGATATAAAGACTGGATACCCTTCCTGCTGCCATGTGATGGTCTAACATAAAATTTTACCCAATTATTTATTTAAGTTCAATGGCAATTTCCACGGTTTTTGGAGATACTGTGGTGCCGGAATTTTGACCGCAAGGGATTTTTATTGCAGCTATCGGCTCCGTAAAACCACCGAACCCAGGACCCCGAACAATACGTAGTATCGTATCTTCCTCCTATGTCTGTTTGGGAACCTAACTGTGGATGGGTGCTTTCGTGATTTTTAGCCATTCAACTTGCAATATAATTCAAACCTTTGACCTCCATTTCAGTGTCAATTTCACCGGCAAATGTTGGAACAGTATCGTATTTGCTTTCTTCAAAATAACTTTCAGCAGGAGAATATTCTAAATCACTACACGTTATTCCGCACTTCCTCAGCATTTGTGATGAGAGATATTCATCAGAGGTTTCTGTTCGCGTCTTCATGTGTTTCTCTGTTTCACCGCATTATTTTCGATAACAATCATTGGAAGACGGTAAAGAGCGTGTAGGCGGTCGTATAATACTCCTCGAGAACGGATCTGGGAAAACAAATTCTCGAGTGGATCTTGGTTCAGTCGGTGGGTTAAAATGAACTTCATTCTTAGATTCTGAACTTCTGAGATCAGATATTTTAAGGAGGAGATAGTCACAATAATAGATTTCTGGAATACTTGCACGTCACACTGTTATTAAGGGCACACATTTAATCTAAAGTTTCCTCTTGTTGTTTTAACTGAAGACCATACACATATTTGCTAGGGACTTTAGTAGAAATTGCCGGACTGTAGGAATTCATGAGATCGTACCAATTATTGACAGTTTCAATGAATTCACTCGTGCCTTCAGCAACAGTTACATCATCTCCTAATTTGAAATGACGTAACGCTGTAGCTACACATTGATTTTGGAGCTTTTTTTAAAGTTAATTCTTTCTGTGCCCCTACAGTTACGATGACTGGCATCGATGTCATTCATAACCAGAGTTTCCACAAATTCCTTCGAGACAACTTTACCATCAGAAAATTCGAATCCGGTGTCGAGAAACCAGTTCATAATTATTTTCAACAGGTGAGGGGTATCTGCAAAGAAGTAAACTTTTTCTGACGTCCGTGGGTTCAAAATCCATGTTTTCGTTTCATTGATTCCGTATGCTTTCTACAAGTCTTGATTTGCTGTGCCCATATCACAGACACATGCCATTCCTTTGTACCCTATTTCCGAAAGACGAGAAACCAAATTGTCTAGTGTGTCTTTTGTCATCCTTTTATCGAAATCGGCGTAAATTACTTCCTTCCAATTCTTGAACAATCCTCTCACCATCACAGTTTGCAAATGTGAACTGCGGTCTATACTTTCATCCTTCAGAGGGTCATATTCGAAAGCACTTTTAATGCGCATTTCGTCAAACTGGAGGACTGCAATTTTCTCGTGGTCTTTATACGAGACAGCAGAAATCACACAGAATATCTTCCAGGAATCCACTTCCGTTTCGCATGTCAATTTTTGAAGCCCATTCTTCCAGCGTTGAAAGTCCATGCAGAGGGTAATGAATTTTTTTTCCTAGGGGCTTTACGTCGCACCGACACAGATAGGTCTTATGGCGACGATGGTAATGAAGTTTTTGTCTCATATAAATGTAAGTTTTCTTCCCTACATACCTTAGAGTGAAAGCCGCCGATATGCCTTTATCAGTTCAATTAACGCGTTTTTCCTGGTTTGTGAGTATCTTTATTTGATTTTAAGTAAAATTTCCTTTCAAACCTTTCGCCAGTTTTGTATGGATGCTCCGAACAAAATTTTTTAACCTCCTTCATTTAATTAAATCCTTAAGCGTATTACTTATAGATACGCGGCTTTGGTGTAATTTGCTTTCCGCTGCCACTAATTTCAGTTTAAGGACATCGTTAGTTTTCCTTTCGTTATCTGTTTTTTCAATCTTTCAATTTCTTCAGTCAGGGCCATAGTATTATCACAGACCTGGCTAGGTGGAGTGGCTGGAGGAGGTAGTGAACTAATAATCGTGTTATGTTCTGAATCTTTTAACAATTCGTCAGCCATTTTCCTATTGCCCCTCCTTTCCTTCCTTTTTAATCTATCATGTGAAACTTGTTCTATGCTACGCAGAACACCAACATTTCTAGAGGGAACAACGTCTTTGTTAAGCACACGTTTGGGAGGAAGCCCTAAGAATTCGCCCTTTAGATCCCTTTCAAAATCGCTATCAGAAAAATGTTCGGAACACACCCGGCACAAATCTACGCTCCACTTCCCCTCACGCCTACATCTTTGGATCCACTTCTTCCCTACTTCCTCATTTTTGGGGAAACTGAATTATTTGATATGGCAGTTGGAGGTATCTTTCCTGGTTTTCACCCAGCTGTTATTGCACACAGCAACCGTACACCTCGCACCAGGCATGTTTATATGCAACCCAAGACAAATCAATTCAAGTCAAACACAAAATAAGACTGGCATAAGAAAGCAGCAATTCACCACAAGGACTAATCATAGAAAACACCATGAAACTATAAAATCAAAACTGCAACTCACTTGCACATATTAAAGAAACTCACACACTACTCACATAGAGTATTACTGCACAGACTTTTAGCGAGACTGGTGGTAACTGGCTGACGTCATAACCGAGCGTAGCCGAAGCCCACCGAATGCAGAAACCCCTGTTCTGGCAACCTATTATACAGGGTTATTCACCTAACATGTTACACGGAAATAACTTCTAAACCATTAAAGATATCGTCATTCTGTTTTCATATTGGTAAATGATACCCAAGGTCTTGTAAAATAACGTGCTATGTAGTCTCATGGTGTGATTAATAACCGAGATATTGATATTAGCTCCATATTTTTAAATGGAACGGCACAAATTCATACGGCTGGCATCAAAGTTCAACTGCGTACAAGTTCAAATATGTAAGTATTTCAAAAATCGGACAATTACTTTTTGAGATATAAATAAGAACAGCAAGCGCGGTTTTGCATGCCGCATTAGTCGGCGTGAAGTCGGGCAAGGACATACTGACGCGCAAGCAGTTTCCTGGGAGTGAGTTCAGCCACAGAATGGATACCAGGCATATAAACACCTCGTACACATATAACGGTTTTGCGAAGTGTGTATTACAGGCGAACTCATGACAGGACAGGGAGGGTTGATGTGTTTAAAAGGAATAATGTAAGTACTTTGCCTTGAAAGGAACATAACGAAAGCTATAATTGTCACTGGTCTTAATGTACAGTACATACTACTGTATGAGATGAGAAATAAAAATAATACAAAACACCGGAAGAGCTCCTTGTAGAAAAGCAAATGAATAATGTCCGAGGTAGACTTCATTGGACCGGGCGAGTTGGCCGTGCGCGTAGAGGCGCGCGGCTGTGAGCTTGCATCCGGGAGATAGTAGGTTCGAACCCACTATCGGCAGCCCTGAAGATGATTTTCCGTGGTTTCCCATTTTCACACCAGGCAAATGCTGGGGCTGTACCTTAATTAAGGCCACGGCCGCTTCCTTCCAACTCTTAGGCCTTTCCTATCCCATCGTCGCCATAAGACCTATCTGTGTCGGTGCGACGTAAAGCGCCTAGCAAAAAAAAAAAAAAAAGACTTCATTGGAAATGATCCTAAGAGCGTAGGCACGGGAACATAACAACGTCTCGTCAGTGTAATTGTTATGAGGCGGACATTTTATATGTAGAGATCGTGTTGGCAACGAGTTCAGTACTTTATATGGCAAAACCACTCGTGGTCAATCGTTCATTAACTGGAGGCTGAATTATCACAAGAATAAAATACGAGGTAGGTGATGTTTGAAAACATGCGTCTCAGTGATCCGCATACACAATGTGTCTATTTAATTATGTGCTCGAAATGCTGACCATCAACGGCAATGCACATTTGCAGTGTGTGTACTGTGTGTCTGTTAGAATGTGTCTCATAACCTGTGCTATTGTGGTGTCTGTAGTAGTGTAATGTATTTGTAATTCAGGTGAGGAATTGGGACGGAGGCGGCCGTTGTCGTAAGTAAGGAACTATCCCGACATTTGCCTGAAGTAGCGGTGGGAAACCACGGGATCACTTCCAGGATAGCTCAGATGGATGCCGAACCCATCTCTTCTCCGTTTTGCCTCACGAGGCTGAGTGTACCCCTTTCCAGCCCTCCAACCAGAATTAAATTGCTTATCAGACCCAGGAATTGAACCCGGACCACCGCGGCGACAGCTACGAATGCTAGCCGCTTCTCGTGATTAAGAAACTCGACAGGCTGCGGAGAAGAGTGGCTGTTTGTTGTTATTTCATTTCCGGGGATTTGACAGCGTGGTCATGTAGCCCTGTTTGCTTGGGTGTGTGTGTGTGTGTGTAGTGCAAGGCGCACCTCGTTTTGTGCTGGGTTATTTCAGGCGAAGGAGCAGTGTTACCAATGCTGAATTATTTGGGTTGGGATAGGTTAGACATTAGGATACTTTTTTTACAAGTTGCTTTACTCCGCACCGACACAGATAGGTCTTATGGCGACGATGGGACAGGAAAGGGCTAGGAATGGGAAGGAAGCGGCCGTGGTCTGAATAAAGGTACACCCCCAGCATTGTCCTGGTGTGAAAATAGGAAACCACGGTAAACCATCTTCAGGTCTGCCGACAGTGGGATTCGCATTAGGAGACAAACAGCTCTACTTATTATGTGGGATGTTCAGAGCTGATCGTGGTGAGATGGCAGCAACACTGTTATTTATTTCTTTTACACGCATTAATCTCCGCGGAGCTCCAGTGCGACTGTAGTAGCGTGCATTCGGGAGAGCGCAGGTTCGAGTCCTGCCTCCCTCAACCTGAAAGTGATTTTCAAAGTGCCCCATGTTCAACACCAGGCAAATGCCGGATATGTACCTTTGGGATAGGTCATGGCCGACGTCCTTTCCAAATCCTTCCCATTCCCATCCGTGGGACGCTAAACTGAGCGCAACCTATCACACATGGTTGTCAAAACAAAACAACTTTAATCTCCCTTCCCTTTGTGTGTTTACCAGTCATATAATAACATTGCACACCCAGGGTATATTACGATACATCATATTATGTTAAGAGAACATGCCTGATATCCGTTCTGTGGCTGGAATCAATGCCAGGAAGCAGCTTGCGTGCCAACTACACGCCGTCTAATGCGGCAAGCAAAAGCCCAAATGCGGTTTTTATCTCAAAAAGTAACTGTCCGATTTTCAATATACTTACATATTTGAACTTTTACGCAGTTGATCTTTTAGGCCAATTGTATGAATTTGTGCCGTTACATTTAAAAATATGGACTTAGTATCAATATCTCGGTTATTAATCATCCCATGAGGCTAAGTAGCACGGCATTTTACCAGACCCTGGGTACCATTTACGAATATGAAAACTGAATGCCGATATATTTAATGGTTTAGAAGTTATTTCCGTGTAACATGTCAGGTGAATAACCCGGTATACTAACCTTCACACAGACCCCTAGTGTTCCTAACATAAAGGTACAACTCACAAGAACGCAGACCTATGGTGCTCCTAACTTAGTGGAACTAATCACGGGCTGCGATATTCCCGTGGTGTTCCTCACATAGCGGAACTAATCACAGACCACGTATACTCATAGTGGTACTAATCATACCACGGTGTTATCACACATTATGGTACTACCCACAAGTAGCACAGACCCATGGTGTTCTTCATACACTGATACTACTCAAAGGAAACGCAGACCCGTTCTGAACACGGGGGAACCAACGCAATTCAGCGGGGTGCACGGTGGTTCCTCCCACAGACCAGATGCCAAGCGCTCGCTCCCCCGCCTCGGTGGAATGGACACGATAGCACTAATCACAGGCAACGCCCAGGCCCATGGTGTTCTTAACATAAAGAGAGAAAACCTACAACCTGTTTTCCAGTCAACGACCGGCTCAGGGATGGAATGAATGAAGCCCCGATCTTGCGGCGAGGATAGGAATCGTCCCGGCTGTTGAAGCCTGTCGCACTCCTCTGGGGCAATGATTAATGACTGACAGGTGAAATTAAATGATAGTGGAGAGTGTTGCTGGAATAAAAGATGACCGGGATAACCGGAGAACCCGGAGACCTGTCCCGCCTCCGCCTTTTCCAGCACAAATCTCACACGGAGTGACCGGGATTTGAACCACGGAACCCAGCGGTGAGAGGCCGACGTGCTGCCGTCTGAGCAACGGAGGCTTGGTACTAATTGTAAGTAACATCGACCCGTGTTGTTCCTCACTTAATGGTACTAATTGTAAGTAACATCGACCCGTGTTGTTCCTCACTTAATGGTACTAATTGTAAGTAACATCGACCCGTGTTGTTCCTCACTTAATGGTACTAATTGTAAGTAACATCGACCCGTGTTGTTCCTCACTTAATGGTACTAATTGTAAGTAACATCGACCCGTGTTGTTCCTCACTTAATGGTACTAATTGTAAGTAACGTCGACCCGTGTTGTTCCTCACTTAATGGTACTAACTGTAAGTAACGTCGACCCGTGTTGTTCCTCACTTAATGGTACTAATTGTAAGTAACATCGACCCGTGTTGTTCCTCACTTAATGGTACTAATTGTAAGTAACATCGACCCGTGTTGTTCCTCACTTAATGGTACTAATTGTAAGTAACATCGACCCGTGTTGTTCCTCACTTAATGGTACTAATTGTAAGTAACATCGACCCGTGTTGTTCCTCACTTAATGGTACTAATAGTAAGTAACATCGACCCGTGTTGTTCCTCACTTAATGGTACTAATTGTAAGTAACATCGACCCGTGTTGTTCCTCACTTAATGGTACTAATTGTAAGTAACATCGACCCGTGTTGTTCCTCACTTAATGGTACTAATTGTAAGTAACATCGACCCGTGTTGTTCCTCACTTAATGGTACTAATTGTAAGTAACATCGACCCGTGTTGTTCCTCACTTAATGGTACTAATTGTAAGTAACGTCGACCCGTGTTGTTCCTCACTTAATGGTACTAATTGTAAGTAACGTCGACCCGTGTTGTTCCTCACTTAATGGTACTAATTGTAAGTAACATCGACCCGTGTTGTTCCTCACTTAATGGTACTAATTGTAAGTAACATCGACCCGTGTTGTTCCTCACTTAATGGTACTAATTGTAAGTAACATCGACCCGTGTTGTTCCTCACTTAATGGTACTAATTGTAAGTAACGTCGACCCGTGTTGTTCCTCACTTAATGGTACTAATTGTAAGTAACGTCGACCCGTGTTGTTCCTCACTTAATGGTACTAATTGTAAGTAACGTCGACCCGTGTTGTTCCTCACTTAATGGTACTAATTGTAAGTAACGTCGACCCGTGTTGTTCCTCACTTAATGGTACTAATTGTAAGTAACGTCGACCCGTGTTGTTCCTCACTTAATGGTACTAATTGTAAGTAACATCGACCCGTGTTGTTCCTCACTTAATGGTACTAATTGTAAGTAACGTCGACCCGTGTTGTTCCTCACTTAATGGTACTAATTGTAAGTAACGTCGACCCGTGTTGTTCCTCACTTAATGGTACTAATTGTAAGTAACATCGACCCGTGTTGTTCCTCACTTAATGGTACTAATTGTAAGTAACATCGACCCGTGTTGTTCCTCACTTAATGGTACTAATTGTAAGTAACATCGACCCGTGTTGTTCCTCACTTAATGGTACTAATTGTAAGTAACATCGACCCGTGTTGTTCCTCACTTAATGGTACTAATTGTAAGTAACATCGACCCGTGTTGTTCCTCACTTAATGGTACTAATTGTAAGTAACATCGACCCGTGTTGTTCATCACTTAATGGTACTAATTGTAAGTAACATCGACCCGTGTTGTTCCTCACTTAATGGTACTAATTGTAAGTAACATCGACCCGTGTTGTTCCTCACTTAATGGTACTAATTGTAAGTAACATCGACCCGTGTTGTTCCTCACTTAATGGTACTAATTGTAAGTAACATCGACCCGTGTTGTTCCTCACTTAATGGTACTAATTGTAAGTAACATCGACCCGTGTTGTTCCTCACTTAATGGTACTAATTGTAAGTAACATCGACCCGTGTTGTTCCTCACTTAATGGTACTAATTGTAAGTAACGTCGACCCGTGTTGTTCCTCACTTAATGGTACTAATCACAAGTAATCGCACGGTTTCAATTTCGTCATCCCTTGGTTTCTCCTTTTAGTAGCCTCTTATACAAGGCAGCAGGTGCCATGGGCGTGTTCTTCGTCTACGTCCCCCCACCCGCAGAGGGTAAGAGGGAGAAGATGACAAGGATCCGATACTTTGAAAAATGAAGTACCGGACAAAGAAAGACAAGATTCACGAAGGGCGTGGAAATGAAAGTCTCCCTAGGCATCGTATACTCTAATAACATCGGGCTCGGAAAATAACAAGAGTTGACCAAGGGAAGTGTTGGACAGGATAGACGAAAGTGAAGAGCCTGGCAGAAGTAAGTGGAAGCAATGCCAGGACTCATTTAAGGGATCCGTGGTCGCCAACCCACGCTCCGAAGTTCAGAGCGCCTCGGGCTCCTTTTAGTCGGCTATTGCGACAGGTAGGGGACGCCGTGTGTGTATTTTTCGTCTGCGTACCTCAACCACAGGGGTTCACTTGAAAGCTTCTTCGATAATTTTAAAGTCATTTATTGTATGTCACTTTATTTTACGAAATGAGGACAAGTTTTCACATTATACTGTTCAAACAAGTTCGCTGTTTGATTTTGTTTATGTGGTATATTTGTAGAGCCGGCCCCGTGGTGTAGGGGTAGCATGCCTGCCTCCCGCCCGGAGGCCCCGGGTTCAATTCCCGGCCAGGCCAGAGATTTTTCTCTCGACCTGAGGGCTGGTTCGAGGTCCACTCAGCCTACGTGATTAGAACTGAGGAGCTGTCTGACGGTGAGATGGCGGTCCCGGTCTCGAAAGCCCAGAATATCGGCCGAGAGGATGCGTCGTGCTGACCACACGGTCCCTCGTAATCTGCAGGCCTTCGGGCTGAGCAGGGGTCGCTGGGCAGGCCACAGCCCTTTCAGGGGCGTTAAGTGCCGTGGGGGTTTGGGGGGGGTATACTTTTAGAACTCACCGAAGCGAATCAAGTGACTACGCCGGAGTCTAGAAATAATCTAACATTGTTAGTCGCGTGATATGGCGATTTTCAATACCTCAAGAAGGCAGCATCATCCGATGACGTCCTACCTGTTTCTAGATGCAATGGTCCTTGTTCTATAAAATGAGAGACTGAACACGTATTTTCTATAAATGATTTCCATTATAAATCTTTCACACTTAACACTCTCCGGCTCAAGTACTGTTCCGAAACCAGGGACGTCAACAGACAAAATAATGTACAGGACGTGATAGCGAGAGTGGCATTGTCACAGGATTCACATCATGGAGGCTGTGGTTCGATTCCCGGCTAATGTATGTGGCGTTTCTAAAACGAAAGTTGACGTCCCGTTGCTTTGAATTCCACGTAAAAATGGAGGTCCTGGGGCTATGATAATGAGGCACACGATTTCTTCTTTTTAAATAATGTAATAATTAACAGCCTTCGTTGAAGGTGGATATTTCAAGATATTGAATCCAAAAGGAATAAAATTTCATCTTCTTTCACGCATGATGTTTGTACATAGTGAACTATATTGCTCTCTAGGAGAATAAATAGCTTAGTGAACTCCGATTTTGGTGAGCTTTCGCAAGTTTTATCTACAAAACAAACAAACAAACCAACCCAATGGTTAAACAGCCCTGAGGGGCCTTGGCCTACCAAGAGACTGCTGCTTAGTCTGAAGGCCTGCACATTACGAGGTGACGCATGTAGATAAACCTTGCTTCCCCCACACTATATTATCGGCACACTTTATCTTAGTGCATTTACACCCTAGTACTGAATCGGTGGACCTCGGCAATCTTCGAGATACGTACTGGCAACCTTTGGAACACAAACTATAAATCGCTTAAGCATCGTTGTGCGACATCTGGCGTACACTTTACGTACTAGTACTGTTGTTGTTTACATAGCAAAGCCAAACTATTGAATTCATGCTAGGAACAAGATTCACGTCGAGAAATGTTATGCAATGTTATATAATGTGTATGTGACACAGTTATTGGCTTAAGATAATAACGGTTTAGAAACTTCATATCGATCGATCATATTCTCGATTCAATTCAGATTTCATTTTCGTTCACTTGGCAGCACTGCTGGAACCGGGACAGCTCCCTCCTTACTCCTCACCCCCGCACACAAATGCACCAAGATAAAGTGTGCCGATAATACACTAGACTAGCCTTGTTACTTTTGATACTGACCTCTCCACATTATGAAGTAAACTTACTCACCTGTACACTGTCTGAGTGGTTCTCCCTCAGGATCTATAGTAACTCCAGGGCTGGACAGATTCCCTCCAGTGAAGTTACCCACTTCCTCCGGTAGCACGCAGTTAAAGCGGTGTTGCCAGAACTCCTTGAACCAGGGGTTCCTCGTGTTGGTGAAGGGAGACAGATTGAAGTAGTAGTCATCAAAGTTCTTCTCATGTGGCGAGTGGATACGGATGGACATGGAACCCTGAGCTTCAGCCTCCAGTCCGTCCGTGACGTCACTGCGATCCGCCCAGCCATCACTGCAACACAAGACGATCCAAACAATGAGAAGAGTGCTAGAGGCAATTAAAAATCCTAGACTGCTTTTCACATACCGTTCCGACGTCACTTTATGTGGAAGTATATATTCAACGTTTCTCTAGTATTTCGTAGTATGGTGTTGAAAATGAAGAACATTGTTAAAGAGGAAGCCATATTTTCCAGTGTCGACTTAGTAAAATGTAACATAACTTTCCAGTCTGTCAAACACACAAGAAAAATTCAAATAAATTATAACATGTAAAAAACCCACACTAGTGTACAGAGAATGACATGTTTTGTTCAACAAGAACATCCTCAGATTCTATCAAATCACTCAAATGCGTATATATATTTACAGTATTGTTTACGTTGCGTAAACTTGACAATGAAAGAGAGTTAGGTAATAATATGAACAAGTATTAACAATGATCTTATAAGTATTCAACATCACCGTATTAACATAATAACAAACGTCTGTACTTATCTAGATGGCAGAAGTTTAGCCCGTTGTCTCCAAATAGGCCTACTGTTTATTGAAAGTGTTTATGTTACACATGAAGAAGCCAAATACAAACACCTAGTCGCCGAGACGGCTCTAGTGATAAGGACACTGTGACTTGTCACTCCCGAGATTTATGAAAAATGAAAACTTACAACCTGTTTTCCCGTCATTGACCCGGTCAGGGATGTAATGAATGAAGCAGATATAGGCTATTAGTACAATGGGGTCGCCATCCCCAAAGTGATTTATTAATGACTGATAGATGCTATCAAATGAGAATGGAGAGTGTTGCTGGAATGAAAGATGACAGGGAAAACCGGAGTACCCGGAGAAAAACCTGTCCCGCCTCCGCTTTGTCCAGCACAAATTTCACATGGAGTGACCGGGATTTGAACTACGGTATCCAGTGGTGAGAGGCCACGCGCTGCCGTCTGAGCCACGGAGGCTCAGATTTATGAAAAATAAACTAAAATGGGCATTTGTCGTTATAATTTATAAGACATTGATAAACAGCGGAGAAAACTTCAGTTACAACTACCCACTACAACAGCTCGCACTCGAATGAGTCACCGCAGATCCGCTGCCGGGCGTCTCTGGCCTGAGGAAAACGGAGTCCTGCAGAGAGGCCCAGCCCATGAGCTGCTTTGGCACTAGGCTGCAATGGGCTTTGAAAGGCTCGAACATACGAAGCCCGTGACGTCATCGCACAGGCCGGTCTGGGCCAGCGCTATGTCATTCGTACGCGGACAGCGCTGTAGTAGTTCTATGGGCTGACTGCTTCAATGTGTGCAGTGTACTGCGTGTCAGCGGAGTGCGTTATATTACGGTCGAGTGGAGCCGATCAAATTTGCTGTGGTTTTCAGTGTGACTTCTCCGTCTATCCTGTTATCGGAAACGAATGTGAACTGTAGTTCCAAACTAAAGGAAACCGTGGCAAAAAATCGTGAAGTAAAAAAAAGAAGGAACAAACGAACTGAAAACCGCACAATACAAGACTTCTGAACCGGATCCTAAACTTAAAAGTCATATTTGGTTGGTATTCAAGCCTGCAGTTGACGGTGATGGGAAAGACGTTAATTTTGTGTGCTGTACGATCTGCAGTGAACTCTATGTACACACTAGCAGTTACCCGCGGCTTCTCGCGTGGATTTCGTAATTTGATAAAAGTAATCGTTCCTCGGTACTGTACTAAGACATTATCTGAAAATCCCTGAAGTATAAAACCTCACTGAAAAATTGAATTTCATTTACCCCCAGAAACTCTTTGTAAACCAAGTGTATGGTATTGCCTTTTGGGGCTGAGATGACCATGCGACATAGAACTGTACACGTGAGAACGTCATCTCTCAGGTAAAAAAAAAAAAGGTTTCTTTATTTTTAAAGGAGATTACAAATACACATTTCCACATCTGTAACATCTTCAGGTTTTGAGATATAAGTATCTGCATAAAAAGAATTCAACTCCTTTATCAGCCCTTCCTCCACCCCCACCTACCTTGGATTTTCCTAAAACAAAAAAGAGCGACATGTTTATTTATTTTTAAAGGACATTCCAAGTACCAAGTTCCATGTCTGTAATATGTAAAGTTTTTGACATACACTGTAGATATACCGGTACTCATTTTAAAAATTCACCTGCTTTTTCAATTCTTTTCAGTCCCTTAAGTGGTTTTTCCGAAAACAAAAAATACGTGTTTATTGATAAAGGAGCTGCCCAAATACCAATTATCACGACCGTAACATCTTCAGTTCTTGAAATATTTGTATCCTCATGAAAAGAATTGAACACCTATTTCAACGCTCCCCCCCCCCTTCCGAAGTTAATTTTACCACCAAAAATGAGAGTTTTTATTTTTATTTTTAAAGGCGATTTCAAATACCCATTTTCACGTCTGAACATCTTTAGGTTTTCTAAATATAAGTATCCTCATACAAATAATTCAACTAATATTTCAGTCCTTTCATCCCCCTTAAATGGATTTTCCAAAACCCAAAGAATACGTATTTCTTTCTTAAAGGAGACTCTAAATACCAATTTTTACGTCTGTAACAACTTCAGTTTTTGAGATATCAGTACCCTAATATAATTAATTCAACCCCCTTTTAAGCCCCCCCCCCCACGTCAAGTGGTTTTTCAAAAAACAAAATACCTGTTTTTTATTTTCAAAATATTAAAAAATCAATTTTCACATCTGTAACATGTTACGTTTTCGAGATATATTGTACGTATGCTCAAGGATTATGTGTACAAATTTTGGTTGGCAGCTATGCCCAAACGTTCATGCATAATCTCGCTGTTGTAGAATCCTGAAGCTGGCGTTGCCATGGTTACGGCAGTTCATTTCCTTATCCGATTCCGAGAGCAGGGGTAGTGTGGCGCCAATATCTCCATAACGGTCGGTTTTAGGGCCCGTAGGAATCGCCGAGATTTGTTCTTTGGGTCAAGGGGCTTAAAATGAGCTTAGTCTTGTCCTTGCACGACAAATTCGATATTTCGCCTATATTAGCCTATTATTTTTATATCTCCCCGTCTCCCCCCCTCCTAGCTCGAATTGTTTTGAAAACAAAACACAGCCCATGTCTCTCAAGGATGATGTATATTTACATTAGTAAAGGATTTTTTAAATCGGTCCAGTAGTTTCTGAGATTACCCTCCAGATATACACAAACTAACAACATTCGCGCTCTCTCTTTACTATATTAGTATAGATTAAAGGAGTCGGACTGATTTTGTCTTTTTATGATTAGATAAAAGCCTTACGATGAACGAGGTGTGATTGAATGACAAGCATTCTAATGTTTCCGTGTCATCAGACTCCACGACTATGCCACAACCTGCCGAAGTAATGAAGTTTTCTTCGTGGACTGACGTTAATGATGCTCCTATTCCAACAGATGAGCTGGAAAGATATTTAAAGCAAAATTGTGGAATGGAAGAAGGTGGATATAGCGTTCTATTGGAGAACAAACGGACAAAATATTCAAAATTTCACCAGATCTGTAAGAAAGTAATATGTATGCAAGCATCAAGTTCAGGTTCAGAGAGAAACTTCAGTTCTGCGGGCTTCATTCTCTTTTACAACCGGACAATTGCTGATGCTCTTCTTTTCAATCACAGTAATTCCATTCCACCACCATTAACAGTGACCAATAAACTACGCACACTAAGTAAACGCTGTGTTCAGGTTCGTTTTTGTTGTTGGCATATTGCACGTCATTTCTGTTTGTATTTTATTTTGAGGTAAACGCGAATGAAGTCCTGTGAATATGCTTCGTGTTATTTAGATTCATTTTCAGTTAACTTGGTGTCAATTGCAAACAAATATTAGTTTATAATAAAGTTTCTGTTTGTTTTCAATTATTATTATTATTATTATTATTATTATTATTATTATTATTATTATTACAGTGCAGGAGAAATCCCTACCGTTTAATTTCCAAATGCGATTAGCCTACTTTAAAATATGTTATTAGCGCACGGGAATTCGTAGAATGAATGATCCGAATAGTAGTGTGAGGTGAACATTTCGTTGTGCACGGCGCACATGTTATTGTGGAGAAGTACTCAAGGTTATTCTACTGAGCCCGCCCAGTGCGGTGGACTGCGGTGGGCCGTATGAGCCCGGTGCTGTGGGCCAGTACGCTGCCGCGTCAGAAGAGAACGGCACTGCACGGGCTGGGATACCGGAGCCCTTGGGTTTGAAGTGCTGCGCGGTGGGTCTGGCTGCAGAACTCTGCGGCCCTGCCTGGATAACCCCAGTGTGTGGCAGAGCCTCCTTGTCACAGCAGTTGCGATGCGTATGTTTTTTACATTATTAATTCGGTAGACGCACTTCTCAGGAGTCCGATTTCTATGTTATCATATGGTGAGAAACAAAACTGAAGTAGTTGTGTACAGACAAGAAAGTGCTAAAGTTGGCGCATGGATTTCAATTATCGTACGTTTTAATCAGGCCATCATAGATGTTCACATGGTAGGCTAAATTCAGACAATAAATTTAACTTGAAATGTACTAGGCCCGTGCGTGTGTCTGTCGTACGAACAAGATAATTGGTTAATTAATATTGTAAACACCAGGTCCGATTTTGCGAACTAGCTCTTTCTCAGCGTGTGAACGATTGGGCGATGACTGGAACATAAAGGAGGGTATCACTTTATTGACAGATATGCGCTGTGAGATCGATCCAGTCACTAAGAAACAATCAGTCGATCACCAACAATGAATTATAATTCAATTGGTAGAATTTAGTTCGATTCTTCTTCTTGTTATTGCGAGGCGTGATCAGCTCAGTGGCTTAGCAGCTGGCTTTCCACCCAGACGGCTGAGGTTCGAATCCCGGTCAATACTGGGTCGAGATTTTCATCTCAAGAATAACGTGGCGTCTCGAAGGGCATCCGGCCTAAACCCCCGGACAAAACGAAAATGAGTCTGGGTGGCTCCAGCGACCCCAGTTATAACTGTGACAAGCTGAAGAAACTTTTATTATTATTATTATTATTATTATTATTATTATTATTATTATTATTATTATTATTATTATTATTATTATTATTATTATTGTACCTCTGCTGGTGAGACCTAGTGTTTACAGTACACTTTGCCTTCTGGTATGGGCTGCATCAAATTTGTTACTTTCATTGATCTGTCTCAGTCTCATCCTCAGCTTTGACGATATGAAAGTGACTGAGGTATGAGCAATGCTAGTAATGCCATTCCTTAGACCGCCAGTCCCTGTTATGAATGGTGTGAAAATGTCACTAATAGCGTCTGTTGGTGCGTGCATTTCATTTGGGTTGGCAGAGTGATATACAAGGAGACCCAAAAGTTCGTTAACATTTGACGAGACAATACTTGACGGAATATTGGAGATAGAAAGGTGATAATTAACACGCATGATTGGCATGACATGGGGTTATATTGACACCAACAAGGAGTGCAATAACAGGCCAACAGATGGAACTGGACAGCAACACGTCTGGTACAAATGGCCACACATACTTGACATGACATGGGGTTTTACTGACATCAAGAACGACTGCACAAACAGGCCAACAGATAGCGCTGGACAGCAATACGCCTGGTATAAATGGCCACACATACTTGACATGACATGGGTTTTATTGACACCAACAACGAGTGCACAAACAGGCCAACAGATGGCACTGGACAGCAACACGACTGGTACAAATGGCCACACTACTTGGCATGACATGGGGTTTTATTGACACCAACAACGTTTGCACTAACCGGCCAACAGATGACGCTGAACAGCAATACATCTGGTACACATGGCCACACATGCTTGACATGACATGGGGCTTTACTGACACCAACAACGAGTGCACAAAACAGGCCAACAGGAGGTGCTGGACAGCAATACGTCTGGTATAAATGGTCACACATGCTTGACATGACATGGGGCTTTACTGACACCAACAACGAGTGCACAAAACAGGCCAACAGGAGGTGCTGGACAGCAATACGTCTGGTACAATTGGCCACACATACTTGACATGACATGGGGTTTTATTGACACCAACAACGAGTGCACAAACAGGCCAACAGATGGAACTGGACAGCAACACGACTGGTACAAATGGCCACACCTACTTGACATGACATGGGGTTTTATTGACACCAACAACGAGTGCACAAACAGGCCAACAGATGGTGCTGGACAGCAATACGTCTGGTACAATTAGCCACTCATACTTGACGTGACATGGGGTTTTATTGATACCGACAACGAGTGCACAAACAGGCCAACAGATGGAACTGGACAGCAACACGACTGGTACAAATTGCCACACCTACTTGACATGATATGGGGTTTTGACACCAACAACGAGTGCACAAACAGGCCAACAGATGGCACTGGACAGCAATACGTCTGGTACAAATGGCCACACATGCTTGACATAACATGGGGCTTTACTGACACCAACAACGAGTGCACAAAACAGACCAACAGATGGCACTGGACAGCAATACGTCTGGTACAAATGGCCACACATGCTTGACATGACGTGGGGCTTTACTGACACCAACAACGAGTGCACAAAACAGGCCAACAGATGGTGCAGGACAGCGACACGTCAGTGATGCCGCATGAGACCCGTGTACGGTATAAAAGTAGCTCTTGTGAGAGAGGGCGTCAGGTGCGCCTGCATGCTGACGATACCAGACAAGGAACTGTTAGTGAAGCTGTCAACTGGGTCGTGAAGCCGGACTGGTGCGTAACCATATGAATGGTTATTTACGTTACAATTACCGAAAATAAGACGTTACATATGAGTTATGTTATTTCGAAATGAATACGCGCCGAACGAGTGGCTGCGTGGTTTGCGTCACGCAGCTGTAAGCCTGCATTCGTGAGATAGTGGGTTCGAACCCCACTGTTGGCAACCCCGAAGAATTTTTCCATTTGTTTTACGTCGCAACGACACAGATAGATCTTATGGTGACGATGGGATAGGAAAGGCCTAGGATTGGGAAGGAAGCGTCTGTGGCCTTAAATAAGGTGTGAAAATGAAAAAGTACGGAAAAACTATCTTCGTGACTGCCGACAGTGGGGCTCGAACCCACTATCTCCCAGATGCAAGCTCACAGCTGCGCGCCCCTAACCGCATGGCCAACTCGCCCGGTAGATGGTTCTTCATGGTTTCCCCAATTTCGCACCAGGCAAATGCCGGGGCTGTACCTTAATTAAGGCCACAACCACGTCCTTCTCACTCCTAGTCCTTTCCTATCGCATCGTCGCTTTAAGACTTGTCGGCGCGACGAAAAAAAATATCTTAGGACTGAATAAGAAGAATAAGAATAAGAAAGAGGTCTTTTCTGAAAGACGTACTGATTATCAACAAGAATATTGTTTCTGGTTTGTTAAGAGAACGTTGCCTGTAGAAAATACTTTTTAGGAACATCGAATTAGTTGGGATTCTCGGTCATGCGAAAGCATAACGAACACCAAATGTATAAGACAATGCTCTGTAATAACTGTTTCAAACACAAGTTCGCTTTTTTACTTGTTAATTATTTCACGGTACCAATAATGATATGCTTTAACCAGAAACGAAACACAGAGAGATAACAAAGGGTAGAGCCTAACGAGAACTGAGACACATTCAACTTCGTTTCCTATTTTACGTCCTCCTAATTACTCATTAAGAAGAATGACACAAAGAAGTTCTATTAGATAGAGATAGATAGCGGTATAAGAGCGAACTAAGTGGATTTGTTTCTCACTTGAAATATAGTTCTTTAATTGGAATGACTACTATTTGTCATACTGCTGTAGACGGATTGTCGCGATTCCAGTATGGGTTTCTCTATATCGTGACTGTGCATCAATATTGAATTTCTCACTTTCTTAGGAATTACTTGCTAAACTTTTATACGTACAATTTTCATAAAAATCATCATATTTTTTATCCCACTTCACTCACTCCTCATCCGCCTGTATGTCAGGGCGGTAGAATACACCCTGTCGTAAGAGGCGACTAGGGGAGATCAGGGGCTCTGAATTTGGGAGCGTGGTTTGGCAATCACGGTTCCCCTAGCCGAATCTGCTATGCTATCGCTTCCACTTACTTCCGCTAGGCTCCTAGTTTTCATCTTTCGTATCTGGCCCGTCTTGGTCAATTCCTGTTCTCTTCCGACCCCGACGGTACTAGGTTTGCGAGGCCTAGGGAGATTTTTTATTTTCATGTCCTTCCTAGCGCTTCGCATTCTTTTACTCATACCTTCATTTTTCAAAGAGATGGACTTCAATCTTTCCTTCCGATTAGTGTTAATTGAGAATGGTTGCTTAGTTGCACTTCCTCTACTCCACCACTACTCACTCCTCATATACCAAGTATTAGCCAGCAAGGAATTACGCTAAGGTGTTACTGTTCTATTCATAAAAATGCATTTATAAACTACAGGGTGTGTCAGAACTATACCGACAAACATATCAGGGATGCCCTTGATGTTACGGATGATGGTGCAATCGGAATTTTTTCTTTCAGGGAAAATGAGGTTACTTTGTTACTTACGGAAGTGCGATTCAGATTGAAGAACTCACCGTAATTGCTATGCCAGAGCACAAGTCGCTGCCGTGCCTCAGTGAAGAGAAGAAGAGGGAGGGGAAACAGAGTGTGTGTTGGAGACAGAGATAATGCTTCGCACAAGTTTCCTCGTTCGACTCGCACATGATTGTCCTTGTCTCTTACAGAGATTGTTCGCAGTTCGTTTATGAAACAGACGTAACTGTACACACACAGTACAAGAACACAGTGTAATTAAGACACATTTGTCAGACAATGAATGCACCAGATCGTTTCTCCTCTCGTCTCTTGGTCGCAGTAACGTTCTATATTATTTAACATGCTCGAAAGTGCAACGCTGCCGCCCCACGATTGTGTATTCCTTCACTCACAATGTAAATGGAATGAAATACTGAACGAAGGAGACAATAAGCCCAATGGTTTGATTACAGATGTTCAATATGCCCCCCTCCTGCTTCGATGCACAGTTCATAACGGTGTAGTATTCACCTTTGGACTCTTTTCAGGATGTGTGGTGTGTGCGGACGACCTAGAAAGCTTTTTGTATTCTGGGTAAAAATTCATCTTCTACTACGGGGTTGGCATAGTAGTCAATTTGCGCAGAATAAACTGTATACTGTAGATATGATATGGGCCTTTTGGGCTTGTGCCGTGTCAAGGAAAAAAAGAGGTGAAACTCTTTTAAAGCATGAAGCGGTGATAACATCAATGTTAACAAACTGTACACTGCCTGCTGGGGATGAGAAGTGACTATGCAAAATGAACGAGAAACTTAAGCATTTGCACCGAGCATTATCTCTGTTTCCCATTTCCCACTTCCCCTCCCTTCCCATCTCGCTTATCGTACCTTCCCTTCCCTCCTCTGACGCACAGCAACACACAGTGGCTGTCTCTCTGCCTTAGCAAACACGGCGAGTTCGTCAATTTGAATCGCGCACTCAGAAGTAACAAAGTAAGCTCACTTTCTCGAAAAGAAAAATTTTCTCCGTCAATCCGATTGTACCGTCGAAAAGCATCCCTGATTATTTTAGTCCGTATTGTTCTGACACACAAATATTTGTCCAAACATTATTCGAAATAAACGAAAGGACAAATGAAGCATGTAATACATGCTATTAACCAACCCCCTTGAGGTTATATTTAACAATGGATTGTAGTAACTATGACCACTGCAGTGCTCATGCATACGCTATTCAGATGTTGGTAGGACGTCACCTTTTCACGAAGTTTGTCTTACGAAAAAACGTATTCTTCGTTACAAAACCATGGATTGTAGAGATTTACGCGTCACGCCTTCAGTTGGTACTAACATATATTCGGGGAATGTAGCAAGCAGTACACTTCCCTTTTCTTGGAAAATCTTCGAACAAGCCTTCATTTCCTCTCGGTCTCTTTTAGCTTCTCATCTGTTCGCTGTCTGGCTCCATGGCTAAATGGTTGGTGCTGGCCTTTGGTCACAGCACTCCCGGGTTCAATTCTCGGCAAGGTCGGGAATTTTAACCATCACTGGTTAATTCCGCTGGCACGGGGGCTGGGTGTATGTGTCGTCTTCATGATCATTTCAACCTCATCACGACGCGCAGGTCGCCTACGGGTATCAAATCAAAGGACCTGCACCTGGCGAGCCGAAGTCCTCGGACACCTCCCGACAATAAAAGCTGTACGCCATTTCATTTCATCTGTTCGCTAGCAGAGAAAGTCGGATTTTTGAACGGTGGAAAGAAAATCCGTTCAGCATTCCATGTCGTATGATGTCGGCATGCGAAAGATCTCTGGTGAAACTTTCGGTGTTCATTCGAGAACATTCATTATTTATTTATCGTATCAGAAGCATTCATATATACATACTACAAAAATGTATCCGTGCTTCGCCACGGAATTCTACACTGTATACGGATATCGAAGTAAATTACTACACATGCAGTGATTAAGATTTTTTTAAATCGCATGTCTCTTAGCATTATCCAGAAACAGTAGGGGGAGGTTCCCATACGTTGTTTCCAATATAAAGTGCGAGTTGCGGAGTTGTAATGATAACGGCAGACTCACTTGCCTACTCCCATTCACAGTCGAGTAGGTAACTTTTCACTAAAATGGGAGGCCCCATTACCTCCTGCGCGGTCACAAACGATTTGGGGAGTTTTTGTTACAATGGCACGTGACCTTTCCTACTTTCAGACAGATTACAGTTGAGGAGATTTTATTATAATAGCAGGCAGCTTCCCTATTGCCGGTAAAATTGAGTTGTGCCGTTATCATTATAACGACAGGCCCCTTTTCTTAATGACAGTCACACCGAGTTGGCGAGTTTCCATTATAATAGCAAGGCCACTATGCCTAATGCCAGTCACATTTTAGATCGGTAAGTTTGTTTATAATGGCGGGCACACTTCCCTACTCCTAAACACAATCGGTTGGGGGAGTTTTGAACAAAATTTCATGCTCCCTTGTCTTCTGCCAGTCAAATCGAGAAGGGAATTATTAATAAAATGGTAGTCCCTCCTCACTAATGCTAGTTACAAAGGATTTGGAGAAGGATCCCATTCCAACTGCAAGTCAAAGTCGATGTGGAGACTAATGATTACAATAGCAGACAGCCTCCTGCTGAGATTCATTATCGATGTAAAATATTAATTATAATGGCAAACACACCCTTTCTACATCGCTACAAATCGACTTCAATGAATATATATAGATCGACATACTAAGTATATGGACGTTTACAATATTGCAAACCTTCATTTACAGATTAAATGCTGCTAAACGATACATCATATCGACAACCGGATTGTACCATAAGACGCCTCATTTAGCGGTATAAATGATTGATCTTTGGATATTTTCTCTTGTCTCATCTAAATTCGGGTAAAATTGAGTTAGGGACGTTGAATAGGTTGAAATTTGGGTGAGGTTCTCTCACACTGCATAACTTTTGGGTACTAATATGACAGCTGCAAATATAGAATTTGGCTCACGTATGGATACTGGCTGGGCCAATGTTCGTGTAGAATTAAATGATTCCATCTTTCGTATAAGTGATTCGAACTACGAATTATACGTGTACAAAGAAAAAATGTAGGTATAATCGACAAGTTGTAGATCACTCCAAATTGAACTGAGATTGTGCCATCCGTTTTGAGATACGAATTACAGTTTATGCGCGAAATACCTCGAAACGAAGGTCTGGACCGACATTAAAATTGCCCCAATATGCCCATATTTTTCGGCAGTAAAGAATGAAATATTTAAAGATCTTGAAAGCTTTCCGTCGATTACAGGCCAAGACTTACAATTCTGCCAAATTTCAATTTTCTAACTCGTCTGGCAGATTGTGCCTCAATCTTGCTTTCGGATGGGAGGGGGTTAAAATGAGGACTTTCAGGAAACTAAAGCTGACAAATATGCAAGTGGTTATTATTACACCTAAAACGGATAAAATGTCGCCAAAATAGTCAATGTACAGACACGCGGTCGTTACGATTTTATGTATAGAGATGAGGAATCTGCTCTACGTACAACACTGCAAAACCGGCGCGTTCATGATATCTCCCATATTAATCCTCCTATCGAAAAATGCACATGAGAAAAAAGTGTTAGGAATGGATTTCCATCAAGGTTGGTTGATTTCCAGTCAGGCTGGTCTTGTATATATTGTGGGAGCGTAAAATCACTGTTTCGGTTTCCTATAGAACCCTAGTCCTTTCCGGGAATTAGACATGATATGGGCCTAAAACTTACCTTTGGACAGGTGGATGCTAAGCATGAAGTTTGGTAGAAATATACCCAGTAGTTCTCACGCTATAGACAAACAGGCAAACAAAGAGAGGAACAGACAGGCACCAAAGCAAAAACATATACCGATGGTCATTGTTACACCTGAAACGGATAACTGTACGGGAATTTTGTCAAAATAGTCAATGTACAGACACATGGTCGTTACGATTTTATTTATAGAGATAAATACAAACTCTACAACCAAAAGAAAAATTTCGTAGCAACATAAAAGTCATAACATAAAAGTAAGAACAAAAGGTCCCTTGAATGTGACAGATCTGGCTAGGCCGATAGATGACATCCAGTCGAGCACCGTGCTTGGAAAAGTAGATGATGCGTTGGTTCCTTAATGTGACGAAATGAATAGAAATGACGAGCCACAATGGAAGGGTCTAAGAAGTCCACAGAACATGGCATAAGAACAAACTTATACGGTTGCTGCCCAATAGTTAGCCACTTTACGGGGCTCGGGTGATGGTTAAAATTCCCGACCTTACCGGGAATCGAACCCGGGACCTGTGACCAAAGGCCAGCACGGTAACCATTTAGCCACGGAGCCGGACATTTAACTGATGTAAAAATGCGACTGCAGATGGTTGGGTTCAAACCACCGTCTCCCCAATGCAAACTCACAGCGATTCCAGTTTATACGTACTGAATATTGCGCTAACACTTTCACTACTTTTAATCGACACATTTTTTCTGTTACGTGCGTTACTAACGAAATAGAATAAATCGGGCGTTTAATTTCATTGCAATTACATATTTTTCTTGACAGTCTTCGGAGCTGGGCAGCTGTGGAGCATTTAACGAGACATATCGCAATATATCTTAAGGCACAATTCGCACTTACAAATTTGGTGAAATTCTTGTTACCAAGTTGTTCTGTAACCAGTCCACTTAAGTTAGAGTGTTTCTCGGTACTGTCATATTGAATTTAAAATGACTTGTCTTTTTCAAGAGAGAGAGAGAGAGAGAGAGAGAGTTTCACGTACAAAGAAACAGATGTGTACTCCAATATGATGTTTGCCTTTCATTCTATTCTTTTGACGAGCGTAGAGTAAAGAGAAGTACAGAAAGGCGCGTTTCTCAGCAGCCAACTGGAGCCAATGAACTGTAAACCTAATTCACTCAAAAATTATACCGAAACTAACGGAATCAAGAAGAGGTTTGTTGAGCTGAATGTAATGGAATTTCTCTGAATTCTAACTACCTACAGAAGTTTAACTCTTCTGAGGCCTTAAGAACATTGAGTGGTTTATGTTAGAATGCCAATTCAGTTATGTTACTATTAATAAATGCGAGCAATTTATAACGGCATATTAGCCGTATATTATTCATAACTACGAAAGAAATAGGTAAATTTGATAATTATATTTGAATGTAACATATTTCATAATCTTATTCATCGTCAAGTTTTCACACACCTGTGGGGTCGTGAACTATGTCGCGTATGTGGATTTGCCCCTACTTTACGACTGGATGTCCTTCCTGACGCCAACCCTGTATGGATGTAATTACTATTGCGTTTTTCGGGGATGGTTGGTAGTGCAGTATTGTCTGAATATGTTGGGACAAACACAAACAGTCAATGGATACTGTTGGTAATGTTGGTAATGTGTCTTCACCAGTTCATAAAAGATGGGGAACGTGGCTCAAAGCTGCTGCTTTTTATGCAGAATATTTTGAAGTAGTAAAAGAGCTAGTTGAAGGCCTCGTTTCTGAAGATGCTTCTATTAGAGAAGCACAAGGAGTCTTCAGCAAAGATGGTGTTAGTTAGCAACTTAATATTCATTCGTTCCAATTTTATGTGCATACCTATAGTCATCAAGAAATTGGAAGGATAGGGACGTCCTTTTACGTTAGTACTGGAACAGTTCAACTTGAACGATCCCTAACGAACATACAAAATCAAGTAGTATTAATAAACTCCGGTCTCCGCAAATTTAAAACACTTCTGGTGTTCTCCAATGCAAAGAAACCTTAGGGTGCATCGATACTGGAAGTCTCTGATTTCGTTAAGTTGGAGAAAGTTCCACTTGTCGCATGTGATGTAAAGAAAACATCTTCTGAGTACGAAACAATTTTAAGGGAAAATATGCACAAGATTTTGTTTGAGAACCTGTTGATTAATATTAATCACAGCATTACACAAGACTTGTGACTTTCATTGAGAAATCGGGGCATTCTATTGTGTTAGGATATGCATTTTTTTATTTTGGCGAAGTTTAAAGTGTAGTGTTTATTTTTATCATATACATTCATTGCTAACTGATATCAGATTTATATATTCAAACAGTTTAGTACATATTTTGACACTTTTTAGTGCATATATGCATGCATATTTTGGAATTTTTAAATACATAATTCTACAAAGCCTGATGCCTTTGCTGGCGAGATGTAGTGTTTACAGTGCACTATATCTTCTGGTATGGGCTATATCAAATTTGTTACTTTCATTGACCTGTCTCAGTCTCATCCTTGGCTTTGACAATATGAAAGTGACTGAGGTATGAGTGATGCTAGTAATACCATTCCTTATGCAGCCAGTCCCTGCTATGAATGGTGTGAACATATCGCTCATAGGGTCGGTTGGTGCATGCATTTCAGTGGGCTTGGCAGACTGATATGTAATAGCAACGGCTGGCTCGGTGAGGAAAGCAACGGGAAACCACCTCACTCCTCATTTCCCTAGTACGCCTCTTCAGTGACGCCTAGGCTATTTATGACGGCTGTTGGCGGAGCTGCAGAGGATTAAACCAGCCTTCGGGCTGAATACCCAACATACAAAGCCTGGCCAAATGGAAAATGATGTAATTCAAAGAGCTATGATAGCCTGCCCTGTTTATATAAGGCTTATTTCTTTGGAAACATATCTATACTAATATATAAGGAGGTAAAGTTTGTTTGTATGTAATGGCTAATCTCAGGAGCTACCGGACCAATTCTAAAAATTCCTTTACTAATGTAAATATACATTATCCGTGAGGGACATGGGCTGTGTTTTATTTTCAAGAAAATTCGTGGGGAGTGGGCGAGGGGGAGAGATATAGAAATAATAGGCTAAAATTTGGCATACAAGAGCGAGACAAAGCTCATTTTAAGCCCCTTGATAGAAGGAACAAAGCTCGGTAAGCCCTAGGGCCCTAAAAGCAAGTTTCAACGCCCTACCGTTATGGAGATATTGGCACCACACTACATCTGCTCTAGGAATCGGACAAAAAAATGAACGGCCGTAACCATGACAACGTCAGCTCCAGGATTCTACAGCAGCGAGATTATGCATTTACGTTTGGGCATAGCTACCAACCAAAATTGTTACACATATGACTTACTATCTGGAAAAAATATACTGTTGTGTAAGACACTCATAGGACTCCTTTCGGCAGGGATGGAAGGGGGTCGGGTGTAAAAATAATGGGAAACGACCTATATTAATGTAGAATCCATAGTTTTTGGGATATAATTTAAGTCCAAGATTAGCCCCATTGGCACGGCGATGAGAAGAGGTGGAAAAAATATATCCAAAATGATCGAGATTACGGATAAATGTATGTATGTTCCAGCATAGCTCTCAACCAAACTTGGTACGCGTACGACTTACTATCTACAAAAAATATGTGGGGGCAAAACACCCCTAGCACCCAGATATTAATGACGAATCCATAGTTTTCAAGGTCCCGAGAGGAACTGTGACAACCTGGATGCTTTTTAAGTCACAGTTCAGCCCCGGTCGGAATGTTCAATATGATCAAGCTTATGGATGTATGCGTGTTTGTTCAAGAACAGCTCTCAAGCAAACTTGGGGAGGGAATGACATGCAAAAAATAGGTATTGGTCTTGTCGAAAAGTACTGTACTACATAACAAAAATTATATCTGATAAACTTAACATGTTATAGACATGAACAATGGTATTTGGAATATCCTTTAAAATAAAGAAATACTTTTTTTTTTTTTTTTACGGAAAATCAACTTAAAGAGGGGGAGGGTGAAAATATGTGAAGAAGGAGTTGAATTCTGTTTATGAGGATACTTACATCTCAAAAACTGGAGAAGTTACAAGCGTGAAAATTGGTATCTGTAATATCCTTTAGAAATAAACAAATTTTTTCGGAAAGACGATTAAGGGGGTGCGGTGGAAAGAAGTGAAGAAGGAAGTGAATTATTTTTATAAGGATACTTATAACTGAAAACTGAGGATATTACAGATGTGAAAATAGTTATTTGGTATTTTTTTAAAATAAGCACATATTTTATTTGTTTTCAGAAAATTCATCTCAGAGGATGAAACGAATTGAAAAAGCGCGCGAATCTTTAAAATGAGTATATCTACGGTACATCTCATAAATTTAACATTTTACAGACGTGAGGACTGTTATTTGAAAAATCCTTTTAAGGTGAAGAACGCGCAATTTTTTTTTTTTACGGAAAATTGACTTGGAGGAAGAAGTGAAGGAGTTAAATTATGTTTATGAGGATACTTACATCTCAAAAACTGAAGATGTTACAGACGTGAAGATTGTTATTTGGAATCTCCTTCAAAAGTAAAGAAATACGTACTTTTTATTTCAGAATATCCACTTAGGTGGAGGGAGGGTAAGGACTGATTAAGGACTGATAAATGGGTTGAATTCTTTTTATGTGGATACTTATACTCAAAAATGAAGATGTTACCAACGAGGAAATATATACAGTATTTGGAATCTCCTTTAAAAATAAAGAAACAATTTTTTCTCGACTTGAAAGAGGACTAATTTCTCCCATGTACAGTTCTATTCAGAGTTAACCCTGTAATTAACTTGGTCATCTCAACTCTAAAAGGCAATACCACAAACCCGGATTACAACGAGGTTCTGAGGTAAATGAAACTGAATTTTTCGGTGAGTTTTGTACTTCAGATAATGTCTTAGTGCAGTGCCGAGGAACGATTACTTTTATCGAATTATGAAATCCACGCGAGCTAAGCCGCAGGTAACAGCTAGTTGATAATATTTTTCCAAACGGTGTGATACAGATGAATAACGTTCCATAAACTTTTCACATCCAAAATTATTGTTTGTTCATTAAAGCTTAAGTCGTATACTTCAATGTTTATAGTTCATTAATTATCGGATTTAAAATAGTTTTTGGTTTTCCAAGTATACTATTGGTGCTATTCTACAGAAGTAGGCTATGTGCCGGCACCGAGTTTCACCCTCTCCCTTCTTACTATCATATATTACGTCATTCATTTCATCTCATTAACTCCGATGAGGTTGACGTCAGGACGACAGATTCATCTCACCTCATACACGACCCCGAGAAACGGGATAAGGGTTGGACATACAAACATTATATTTTGTTTGAGAGATATTTTTCAGATAATTCTCGCAATTTAAAGCATACATTTTATATTCCAAGATTCGTTTAACTTGAAAATTCCTTGTCTATTACATTAATAATAATAATTTCGTGTGGCTATTTCTAGCAGAGTGCAGCCCTTGTAAGGCAGACCCTCCGATGAGGGTCGGCGGCATCTGCCATGTGTAGGTAACTACGTGTTATTGTAGTGGAGGGTAGTGTTATGTGTGGTGTGCGAGTTGCAGGGATGTTGGGGACAGCACAAACACCCAGCCCCCGGGCCACTGGAATTAACCAATGAAGGTTAAAATCTCCGACCCGGCCGGGAATCGAACCCGGGACCCTCTGAACCGAAGGCCAGTACGCTGACCATTCAGCCAACGAGTCGGACATGTCTATTACATTGGTAATTACGCATATTTCGAACGGACCCAAAATTCTGTTTTCCATTTTCAATTAACCATTTAATAAGTAAAAACATTTCGAAAATTAAATAAAATGAGCGGTAAAGATGAATAAATCATCGGCATTTATCAAATTAATAATATTATTCCTGATTCATTGTTCCTGTTTTACGGCCGTATGCCCTTGCTGACTTAACCCATATGTGAAGAGATGTGTTCACGACGGTGTGTTGTGTATAGACGAAGATAAGTGTGTTGGGACAAACGCAGTATTCGATTCAGAGGAACTAACCAGACCCCGTTAAAATCCTCCATCCGGCCGGGAATCGAATCTGGGACCCTCTGAAGCGAAGACTAACTTTCAAGCAAGGAGTCGGATATAATATAATAAGTACCTATATTTGTAACTGCTAACCATATTTATGGTAACAAGTGTACAACCTCCTAGGAGAAACATTTCCTGTCACTATTTCAAATGATTGAGTTCTGTAATTGGCTTTACGTCCCAGTAACTGCTTTTCGGATTTCCGAGACGCCGAGTCCTCGTCGAAAGAGAACATGGTTTCGAACTCCACTGTCGGCAGCACTGAAGATGGTTTTTCGTGGTTTCCCATTTTCACAGCAGACAAATGCTGGGGTTGTACCTTAATTAAGGCCATAGTCGCTTCCTTCCTACTCCTAGCCTTTTCCTATCCCATCGTCGCCATAAAGCCTATCTGTATCGGAGCGACTTAAAGTAACTTGTAAAACAAAAAACAAAACTAAAACAATATCGTCCTTTCGCAAAATTTCAGCAGCAACATTTTTCGAGTTGATGTTATGTAAATATACTTTTTCACGAAAAATCACGTGTGTCAGAGTTTCAGCACGGCTCCATGTTTCGAAGATCAACAGTTACCAACTTGGAAAATTTATCACAGGATTTTTCTAAGACCTGGGATGGAGACATTCAGGCGAATATAATATACGCAAATTGTTAAAATGCTATTGTTCACGACCAGATTTTAATGAAATTATAGTCGAATGATTTTTATGAGCCACTTCTCCACTTCTAGAAGAATTACTCCTAAATAATTATCTTTGTTCTCAGGAATTTCACAAGGTTCAAATTTCGGACCTATTCTGTATTTACTTCTTATTGATGATTTCTTGGAATAAGACATTCCATCCGATTACTTCATGCAGATCTGAAATAATGCACGCAAATTTTAACAAGAGATGCCAGTCGTCACCTGATGCCATGTGATGTAAGTAAAATGTGCGAATGGAGCATTAAGAACAAATACAATTTCAATATTTCTAAGTGTGTAACCCTTTATTTCTCAAGAACCAGAGACTTGGCAAATTTCACTTACTCGATGTTAGAGGAGAACGTGAAGAAGTTTGTATTGGTATATTATTTGATGCCAATTGAACAGTAATGAGACAGTGTTTTAAGTTACTGATTTTACATATTTCGTCACAGCAAAGCATTAGCCCAGCGAAAATGAAATCGTTTAAGCTACTGTCGTAGCAGGATACGAAATTGACATTCCCTTCGAATAATAATAATAATAATAATAATAATAATAATAATAATAATAACAATAATAATAATAATAATAATCTGTATTGATCTGTGTACTGTTACTGCCGTTCTTTATCTTAAGGATTGCGAATGCATCTATGCAGCATTGTATTGATTGTGATGATACGATGACGTGGGTTTGATTCCCCATCACGATGTCAAAAAATTTAAGCAACACTTCCGGAGGTACATGTGGTTCTGAGGTCCAATCTGCCTGCACGAAAAATGAGTACCAGGTTCATTCCTTCCGGCAAAGGCGGCTGGGCGTAGAGCTAACATCTCTACCCCATCAACTGCCGGGGATACGGATAGTGAATGGATTTACCTTTCAACCCTCCAAGGGCCTTCACATCCTGTACGGAGATGATTTTGCTTTTACTTAATGAACATTCTAACCCCATGCTTATATTCGACTCTCGATTGCTGCTTCGGAATAATCGTAACAATACATCAATGCGCATTAGCAAAGGGAAATCCTTCGCCTGCTGCTTCAAACAGTGTGAAACTGGTAATCCGAAAAATACAACGAGTTGGCTGTGCGGTTAGGGGCGCGTAGCTGTGAGCTTGCATCTGGAAGATAATGGGTTCGAGCCCCCCTCTCGACAGTCCTGAAGATGGTTTTCCGTGGTTTCCCATTTTCACACCAGACAAATGCTGGGGCTGTACCTTAATTATGGCCACGGTCGCTTCCTTCCCATTCGTAGGCCTTTCCTATCCCATCGTCGCCATAAGACGCTGCGACGTAAAGCAACTTGTATTTTAAAAAAGAAAGTGCTGTTAGATTTGTGCTGGGTAAAGCGGAGGCGCGACAGGTTTTTCTCCAGGTAGTCCGGTTTTCCCTTTCGTCTTTCATTCCACCAACACTCTCCAATATCATTTCATTTCATTTCATTTCATCTGTCAGTCATTAATCATTGCCCCAGGAGGGCGACAGGCTTCGGCAGCCGGCATGATTTCTATCCTAGCCGCTAGATGGGGCTTCATTCATTCCATTCCCGACCCAGTCGAATGACTGGAAACAGGTTGAGGATTTTAATTTTCACTGTAATTGGAGACTTTTTTCTATGTTGTTTACTTAGAGTTATCATTAAAATAAAGAGGAGATTATAGCCTATTCCTACTTCCTCTTAAACTATAATCACCACCACCACCGACAGTGATCAGCATATAAATGACTTTATTATATATTAACAATGATAATGAAAACCTACAACCTGTTGTCCAGTCTTCGACCGGGTCAGGGATGACATGAATGAAGCATATATAGGCTATTATTACGATGGGATCGCCACTCCCAAAGTGATTTTAGGAATGACTGATAGATGTTATGAAATGATAATGGAGAGTGTTGCTGGAATGAATGATGACAGGGATAACCGGAGCACTCGGAGAAAAACCTGTCCCGCCTCCGCTTTGTCCAGCACAAATCTCACATGGAGTGACCGGGATTTGAACCACGGTATCCAGCGGTGAGAGACCGACGCGTTGCCGTCTGAGCCACGGAGGCTTATATCTTAACAATGCTATAGTGTATTTCATCATCTGCCATATATCTAGCCATCACATTCACTACTTGCGAAAGTTCCTGGTGTAAAAAAACACCAAGCAGGAAAGTGAAGTCCTGTAAGTTCTGTGTCGTAATACACGTAGGTTGCAGTTACTTCAAATTAAGGTTTTTCTATAAATCCTACCAGGCCCCAATCTTGCAAGGTAACGATATCCCCAGAGAATAATTAATGATAAATTCTTCCAGTTATGTAAACTGTGCTGTCTTCGTGTAGAGGGAAGTGAGGGAATAGAAAGTAACCACGCTGAAACAATCCTCCAGACATTCAGCTCCTTGCTCGTCCAGTGACTGTCTGGTGAGACAAGTTTGAATGTTGAATTTCGAGTCCAAAATGTGTTATTTGATGCATCTCAAACATAAAGAGTAAAAAAATGTATCAATGTCTGTAATCTATAAATTGATACATCTTCCAATCCTAAACAATATGCCAGGGCCTCTCAGGGTGCATGCGCGTGGTGCATGCACTGTGCACGGTGCAAAAGACGACTTGGCTTGGTTGATCAGAGTGCAGACCCCCCACTCCTCGATTTGGAGCAATAGCGCTGTCTCTCTCTTTCCTCACGCCTGTCTCGCTCGCTCCGCCTGTCTCCCTCTGCCCCACTTGCGCCGTAGCGCTCCAAATCCGGGCTGAGTTGAGCCGAGTATAGCCGAGTAGAGCCGAGCATAGCCGAGTAGCCCAGAGACGAAGCGTTGATCCGAGCCATACCGAGCGGCACCGATGCACAGTGCACGGAGCTCTTGCGCCTCGCTCTGCACGCGTGAGATTTTGGGCGTTTGAGAGGCCCTGCAATATGCATTGCTCAAAAAAGAAATTTAGGCACGTCTTTAGATCTAACTAACTACTTTGTACGAATACACAGTAGAATGTGGATAGGAATATTACGGCAATAATACGCCCTATTAACTGTTACTGTCAACGGAATGTTTTGATGATGTGTCAGTATCAGTTGAAAGCTACAAATGCTTCAATTGAAGGTGTGTGCGAAGTTTGGTCTGTACGGATTGTAGTGTTTACAAGTCATAGCTGATCGTGCCGATCGAAGTAGAAATGGGAGAAGCAGTCCTCGCAAAGGTACGTTGTGAGAATGCATAGGGATTGCTCAGAATACGATGTGGTATCTTTGGAAAAGTTTCCAAGAGACTGGAAATGTTCGAGCCACCAATGGAAAACTACCGCAAGGCAGGATCGCAGGTGGACCTACAGCAGGCTATTAGAGTGTGAGTCAGTGACCGTGCAGTCAAGAACAGGCTTCGATGGGTCAATTTAAGATCCCGACGACCCGCTTAATTACCTTCACTGGACAGACGACATTGCGACGGGAGACTGCAGTTTGCCAGAGATCATCTGCATTGGCAGCTAAGACACCTGGCATCCTGCGCTGTACTCGGATGAATCAAGTTTCGCCTTATATCGTTCAGATGGTCGCATGCGAGTCAGCAGAAGACGCGGGGAGTGATTTCGTACGAGGAGTGTACAATATGCCGTTGCTTATGAAGGTGGATCTGTTATGGTGTGGGTAGGCACAAGTCAAATCAAAAGACCTGCACCTGGTGGGCCGAACATGTCTTCGGACACTCCCGGCACTAAAATCCATTTCATTTCATTTATTTATGTTATCTGAAAAATCTAAAAAACGAGCGAGTTAGCCGTGCAGCTAGGGGCACGCAGCTGTGAGCTTGCATTCTGGAGGTAGTGGGTTCTAACCCCACTGTCGGCAGCCCTGAAGATGGTTTTCCGTGGTTACCCCATTGTCACACTAGGCAAATGCCTGTACCTTAATTAAGGCCATGACCACTTCCTTTCTACTCCTAGCCCTTCTCTGTTCCATCGTCGCCATAAGACCTGTGTCACTGCGCAACTTATAAAAAGAAAACACCAATATTGAGTATTTGTTATCGTATCATATTCTGCAGTTTCTCTAATTTTTGCGCAGTTGATTTGTAGATGACTTTTCCCACTTACACTGAGTATTTTATGCATAGTATTGAAGAGCCCAGCGGGGTTCGATCCCACCTTTTGGGATCAGCCCAAGGTAGTCCAACAACCCATGTTACTGATAAATTGTCAGTTCTGTTTATAAGATGTATAGTATATATCAGCGAAGGTTGTAGTCGAGACAAGGTAGTGAGATGAGACGATATATAATCTAAGTTGTAACAAGTACAAGCCAACACCAAAATGGATGCAGCAGCAAGTTCACAACATAACTCTCATCACAATCTTGACGAACAACGTAGGAGGAGTCGACCAATTCAATGACAACATTTAAGTGATAGAGCACCCTCTTCAGAAATGAATGTGAAAGCCACAGAGGTGACAGCGTTCAAAACCACTTCGTCGTATCATCACAATGAATACAATGCTGCATAGATGCATTCGCACTTACATACTAGTTGTACTTTCTGGATTGCCACCTTCACACTGAAGAAGCAGGCGAAGGATTCCCCTTTGCTAATGCGCATTGATGTAGTGTTACGATTATTCCGAAGCAGCAATCGAGAGTCGAATATAAGCAAGGGGTTAGAATGTTCACTAAGTAAAAGCAAAGTCATCTCCGTACAGGATATGAAGGCCCTTGGAGGGTTGAAAGGTAAATGCTTCCACTATCCGTAACCCCGGTAGTTGATGAGGTAGAGCGCGGGGAGAAGGTACACGTGCGGTGGTGAACCAATTGGAGCGGGGAGGGGAGGAGGTGCAGAGGCGTGTCTCCAAGTACGCAGTGTGCCAGCTTAGCATTGGCCAGCAGGTATTCATCGCTGATCGCGTGGACTTTGAAATGTCGCAACTTTTAGGCCTCGTAGTTAACACTCTAACGAATGTTGGCACCCAAAATTGATGCCGACATCATTTTCACGTGTACCTCAATGTGTTTTCCAAGTTTCATCGCAATCGGCGACTAACCCATTGGCGATGTTTCCTTGTTAGACGCGTTAGACAGCCTATCCAATTGACAGCATTTGACGAGGCCGCATTGTGGAATTGCATGAGGATGGTTGGTCTATCGTGCAATTGCGAGGCACGTGGGCCATTCAGATGTCACAGTGGCCCGATGTTGGACTCAATGGGTACATAAGGTCACCCAATCACGTCGTGCAGGTTCAGGTTGACCAAGAAATACCATCCCGAGGGAGGGCCATCGTATGGTGTAGCAAGCATTGCGGGATCCCATAACTCCGGCACCCGCCATCCGTGAACATGTACTGGAGACTCTACAACATCCAGTGAGTTCTCGCTCAGTGCCTCGACGATTCGCATCCGCCGGATTGGGGTCCTATCGCCCCGTGCGTCGATAGCCATTGACACCAGGAGACCAACGCCTGCGTTCGGAGTGGTGCCTCTCCCGGGAGGCATGGACAGAGGACGACTGGCGTCGCATCATTTTCAGTGATGAGTCCCGCTTCTCCATAACCTCCGATGACCATCGTGCGCGGGTTTGGCAGCGTCGAGGGCAGAGGCAAGGTGTTGCCCATATTGTGAAAAGACACACAGGCGTAATCCCTCGCATCATGGTGTGGGGAGTCGTAGGATATGCGTTCAGGTCACCTGTAATAGAGCTTCGGCAGACTTTGATGGCACAGCGATACGTCACCTGCGTTCGCACGTCCTACCCTTGATGTCACAACACCCTGGGACAGTGTTCCAACAAGATAATACACGTCCTCACCCAGCACGTGTGTCTGCACAGAGCATGTTGAGGTCCTCCCGTGCCACCAAGATCCCAGGAACTCTCCGTCTGAACACGTGTGCTATGACTCCGTCCCAGTACCAACCTGCGGGATCTGGAGGGACAGCCGCAACAACTGTGAACGAACTTGCCTCAAGAGAGGATCCAAATGCTCTTTGACACTTTTCCGAATCACATAAGAGCATGCATTGTTGGGAGGGGGAAGGGGAGGGTGTTGCGTCACCCTACTGACCTGGCACCGACATTCCACCAGTAACTGCCAACAGCCTTTTCTCTTTCATTCCACATTGTCATCAGTTCAATAAAGGCACATGGTCTTTCAGCATATGTAGTTTCATTCACTTTCAACCACTCCTTCTGTGTGCTGAACGTTTTTGTCAGAGAGTGTATTCGCTGTTCTTTGGTGTAATCCACCTGCAGTTGGGGGCGGTAGAATAACACCAACGGTGCCCCTGTCTGTCCTAAGAAGCGGCTGAAAGGTGCCCTAGGGGCTCTTAACTTGGGAATATGGGTTGGCGATCAAGGGGGCTTGAGCTGAATGCTGGCATTGTTTTCACTTACCTGTGCCAGGCAGCCTAATCACTTTCATCTATCCTGTCCGACCTCCCTTGGTCAACTCTTGTTCTTTTGCGACCCTGACGGCATTACAGCATTCGAGGCCTAGAGAATCTTTCATTTTCACGCTCTTCGTGGCCTTTCCATTTTTCCTCTCTGATCAGTGTTATAAAGAGGAAAACTGCCTAGTTTTACTTCCATCTAAAACAAATTTCATTACCAGCACTTCTTCTATGGTGTAACATTACGCCAGTTAATGTCAGACAACTCAGTTAGGATCGTTTGGGACTTTCCTATCATGATTTCTTTTTACTTCTTTGTGTTTTTCTTTGCTAGTCGTTCAACGTCGCACAGAAAAACGGAAAGTTTTGGCGACGTAATAATAGTAAGAGAGCTAAAACAGGCAAAGTAGTGGCCGTGGCCTTTTTTCAAAGCACAGTCCTAGAATTCGCCTGCCGTGAAAATAGAAAATCATAGAAAAACAATCTTCATGGATCTCGACGGCAGGATTTGAACCAACCAACCCAGCATTTGCTTGGTGTGAAAATGGGAAACCACGGAAAACCTTTTTCAGGGCTGCCGACAGTGGGGTTCGAACCTACTATCTCTCGAATACTGGATACTGGCCGCACTTAAGCGATTGCAGCTATCGACCTCGGTATATATAGTATTAAATTTCCGATCATTTATGTCATACATTTTTACCGTACCAGCTATGATAACAGAGGTATTCATGAATTTGGATATTTGTTTCTAAGTCCATATCAGCGTCAAGTCACGAGAAAATGGGTAAACAGAATTTAATGATAATCGTTATGAAAAGTCGGGAAAGAAGGAACTTCAGTCTACGCTATAAATAATTTTGTATGGCGTCTTAGTATCATAGAGTCGAAAGAAAACTAAATGTGAAGGCCTGCAATACAGAAAGCTCATAAAATTGATCAACAATAACATTACATTGACCATTGTTTGTTGTGATGTGCTTTGTGTCTTCTGTTGCCATTCATTTCCGATAGATAGGATAACTGCCGCGTGCCGAGTATTTTTCAAAAAGTATGCTTTACGTCGCAACGACGCAGATAGGTCTTACGGTGACGATGGGATAGGAAAGGGCTAAGAGCGGAATGGAAGCGGCCCTGGCGTTGATTACGATACAGCTGTGAAAATGGGAGAACATCTTCAGGGCTGTCGACAGTGGTTTCCGAACTCCCAGCTGCGCGCCCCTAATCGCACGGCCAACTCGCACGTAAGTACTGAGTATAACAGCCTGCCTGAATATTGGCGAGAAGTAGCTAGGGAGTTAGATAACTTTCTTCTTAAGCACACCATTCCTCTGGTTCATAAATTTTCTCATACTACTGGTACGTAAGAAACTGGTTCATCATACCATTCGAGCTATCCAATCCCTACCCTGAGGCACTGATTGGAATGAGCCGTGTGTATATTTAACGGCATAATGGCAGAGGAGTGTTCACGGCTGTCTGCGGCCTGGTCATTCGGGGACTGAAACTTTGGACTGTCAGATCGGCATCGTATTACTGTTCGTTAAAATTATAAAATGTGTGGTTTTTCATTTGAGCGAGTATTTTATATGATAACATTGCTTTTAATCCCTACGTTCCTACTGACGTTTTTGTAATGGCCTAAGTTAACTGTAGCTAGGAAAACCACAGTCAGTCTTTCTGAGAATCCCTTAGCGAAGCACGGGTACATCAGCTAGTGTTATTTAAAGGTAGAATTTTCTTCGGCACAAGACAGCACGACTTAAACCTTGACAAGATGTGTGTTGCGGGTCAGTATTTGTTTCGTCGCAAGATATTTAAGGCATCAGAAATTAGGTAGTCCGCCTCTGTGGTGTAGTGGTTAGTGTGATTAGCCTCCACACCCAGAGGCCAGGGTTCGATTCCGGGCTCTTCCATGAAATTTTAAAAGTGGAGCGAGAATTGGAACGGGGCCCACTCTGCCTCGGGAGGTCAACTGAGTAGAGTGGTTTCGATTCTCACCTCAGCCATCCCCGAAGAGGTTTTCTGTGGTTTCCCACTCCGGGTAAATGCCGGGATGATACCTAACAGCCCTCTTCCTTGTCTATCCCCTTCGATCTACCCATCCCCCACAAGGCTCCTGTTCAGCATAGCAGGCGAGGCCGCCTAGGTGAGGTGCTGTTCGTCCTCCCCAGTTGTATCCCCGACCGAATGTCTTGCGCTCCAGGACGCTGTCCTTGAGGCGGTAGAGGTGGGATCCCTCGCTGAGTCCGGTGAGGAAACAAACTGGACAGTGAACGGATTAAAAAATAAAATAATAATGTGTAGAAAATTTAATAACATTTATGTAACAAGCATGGCAGATAATCGATTATCATCTTAATTTGCAAAAAAGCAAAAAGATAAACTGTGTTGCTTTCTTTCTGTTGTGAGTCTGGGAAGCTTGAACAAAGGGACATCGGAACTTCGATATCTTTCATTGACAGTGACCATCCTGAATGTGATTCTGCCCTTCATTTCTCCACGTTTACTTCGGAAAATACGAGTGGTCGTGAGCTTGGAGCACGTTTGTTGTCTAAAGGCTAACTGCCGTGCCGAAAGCTTATTCGGTTCTGATTGTAAATTGGATATCGATGGAAGTACGTAACCATGACTTGTCCGGCCCCGCGGTGTAGGGAGAAACGCGTCCGCCTGTCACCCTGCGGCCCCGGGTTCGATTCCCGGCTGGGTCAGGGCTTTTTAATTGTAAATGATAAATATTTTTGGCCTGGGGTCTGAGTGTTTGTGTCGTCCTTAACGTTCCTTTCCTCACATTCAACATTCTGCACTTCCTCCATTCCAATTACACGCAGGTTCATATCATATGGTGCAAGTAGGGGCAAAAGATACCTAGGTCGACGCCCCGAAAAAATAGCATTAAAAAACGGTAGCCATGACTTACCATCCCTGCGTTCACCTGGAGGTGACGTAGAAAATCGCGAAAAAACTATTTTGGGGGGAAACAGTAGCACGTTTTAAATCGAGTCTCTTCTCAATTGTTACTTTGTCCGTTCGAGTGCCTCAAGCCAGCCTAAATTCCAGACAGAGTCGGGAACCAAATTCAGGCCTCCCAAATATAAAGTTCTAAACAGTCCCAGATACCATGGTGAGGGAGCGGAGAAACCGTATTACCGTCTATGGTACCTTTTCGAGTCGGTGGTAATAACCGAATTAAATAGTTATAATAATAATTAGGATAAAGCATTTCTACCGCTGTCCTAGAAATTGAAATACGTTAACTCAGATTTTCCCCTAGCGAGTCTGGGTGCGAGTGTGTCACTTTCTGTCTCTGTCGCTTGCTTAACGATGTCATTAAAATGCCTGGCGTTATCTTGTAATCTAAGTATTTATTCCTTTATGAACATTCCTTTTGCTAGTATCAAGTATGAGGTGTGGTTTCTTCGTGAGATTTGTCTTTTGAGAGTCACTTCAAAGCGTAAAGACTAAAATATTCCGATATAAAACGGTAATTGTAAATAAAAAGGACATCAAAATAATCCAATTTATGTGGGATGAAAAAACAAACTCCGACAACATAATTCTGACATCTACCGACCTTCCCGAGGATGTAGACATCTTAGCAGGAGGTAAAATGAAATGGCGTATAGCTTTTAGTACCGGGACATGTTCGGCTCGCCAGCTGCAGGTCTTTCGATTTAACACCCGTAGGCAACCAGCGCATCATGATGAGGATGAAATGATGATGAAGACGACACATACACTCAGCCCCCTTCCCATAGAAATTAACCAATGGTGGTTACAATTCCAGACCCTGCCGGGAATCGAAACCAGGACCCCGGAGACCAAAGGCCAGCTCGCTAACCATTTAGCCATGGAGCCGGATTTAGCAGGGGGTAATGGTTGGCCACAGGCTGTGCAATCTACGACTGATACACACTCCGACATGTTTATGATGTCATATGTGTCGGATGTGACCTATACAGGGAGCAGCTATCCTTTGGTATGACTCTCTGCTCTTTGGTACGCTCGAGTAGGCTGCTTGTGAAATACATATTCCTCTGTTTTTCCGACGTAAATCAATGCAGAAATACACACTCTCTAGGGAATTACTGTACGTATACGGTTATTACCAACTTTTATGTCCGGCTCCATGGCTAAATGGTTAGCGTGCTGGCTGTTGGTCACAGGGGCCCTGGGTTCGATTTCCGGCAGGGTCTGGAAATTTAAACATAATTGCTTAAATTCGCTAGCACGGGGGCTGGGTGTATGTGTCGTCTTCATCATCATTTCATTCTCATCACGACGCGCATGTCACGTATGGGAGTAAAATCAAAAGACCTGCATCTGGCGAGCCGAACCTGTCCTCGGACACTCCCGGCACTAAAAGCCATACGCCATTTTTTCCCAACATTTTAACCGATATATTTGTAAAGGAATAATTTTAATTAAAACATATAATGATACACTGTGCGGTTCCTTGAATGATTGGTTAGTGTAAAGGACGTCGGTTCAGAGGGCCCCAGGTTCTATTCCTGGCCGGGTCGGGGATTTTCATTTCACATGGTTAATTCCTCTGTCTCGGAGACTTGGTGTTTGTGCTCGTCTAAACGGTCTCGTTTTCATTCACTGACGACACCTTACACTATGAATCACCATAAAAAACACACAATAGTGGATACATCCCCCCCACACAGGGTTGCGTCAAGAAGGGCATCCGTCCTTAAATCAGGGCAAGTTCACACCCACAACCCCAATAAGGTGTGGAAAAAAAGCGGTAGAAGAACAAGGTGATGATGATGAAGAAGAAGGAGACAAGAATAATAAGGAAAAAAATACAATTATACCGTGCTCCTGAGAACCACCACTAAATTAATCTCGATTTATGAACATTCCGATTCAGTTTTCTAAGAACTGAGGATCTTCTGAGAAACTTCAAATCGACATTTTTACTTAAAGGTGTTAAGGAAAAATACTTTAAAAAACTTGTCTCTTGTAGCATCCAAATACGTGAGGTTTTCAATTGTGTTTGTCATGCACGTCTTACCGACTTAACTGTTCTGCACTGCCACTTACCACATTTGTTAATGCCTACTTTCTGCCACTTCATCGTGTATGATCACTCCCCCACCTCCACTCTACCCTCACGCCTATTTTCGAATTTAAAATATGTGCCACATTAAGGACAGTGAGATGCTGAACGAAATATTGCATGTCTTCTAAACAGATGATACGTTTATTGTCTTTTTTTTTTTTGCTAGGGACTTTACGTCGCACCGACACAGATAGGTCTTATAACGACGATGGGATAGGAAAGGCCTAGGAGTTGGAAGGAAGCGGCCGTGGCCTTAATTAAGGTACAGCCCCAGCATTTGCCTGGTGTGAAAATGGGAAACCACGCAAAACTATTTTCAGGGCTGCCGATAGTGGGATTCGAACCTACTATCTCCCGGATGCCGTTTATGGTCTGCTGAGCAAATAACAGAAGATTGTAAGCCGGCATCGATTACTCGGCCGATATAAATGCTACAACGGGCAGACTTTTTATATAAATTCTTAACATGTCTCCGAAAACTAGATATTACCGACAAAACCCACACACCTGACACTTAAAGCGTTCTACATTTTTCACTAAAGAAATTACTCATGTTCCAAAATTACGTAAAATAAAAGTTATATGCATTTGAGAAGCATATTTGGAGTAGAAATTGAAAATGTATTCAGAAAACAGTGCACTTTTGAACTCGCATGTTTCTATAACATTTCATATCCTTAGGAATAATTAAAGAAGAGAAACAGTTTCTGCCTCAAAATACTTCTATTAGTACGAAAGATTGGAAAACAGTAAGCATTCATTTTGCTCCCTAAGTATAAGCCCACGCATGCGTTTTTGTGAATTTTTGGTATAAAGTTTAGTTCCCACGAGGATCACAGGAATCTGCAGCAATAATAATAATAATAATAATAATAATAATAATAATAATAATAATAATAATAATAATAATAATAATAATAATAATAATAATCGTAACTGCGGCCAGTATCCAGTATTCGGGAAATAGTGCATTCGAACCCCACTGTCGGCAGCCCTGAAGATGGTTTTCCGCAGCTTCCCATTTTCACACCAGGCAAATATGGGGCTGTTCCTTCATTAAGGCCACGGCCGATTCCTTCCCACTCCCAGACTTTTCCTATCCCATCGTCGCTATAAGACCTATCTGTGTTGATGCGATGTAAAGCCAACTGTAAAAAAATAACCATTATTTAGTTATTTAATTATTATACTTATACTCTACTTACTCTTAGTAATATTCCGAGTTTATGACGAGGAGCTATCGCGAGTGCCGAGGTTAAAATTTATTGAAATCAATGGATAACTTACGAATGAGATAAACATACGTTATAAGGCATGCTAGATGACGGGCGTCACCTGTAATCCCCGAATAAGTCAACTCGTGTACTCGTCCCGAAGTGCTGCAGCTCTTTCCGGGCACATTCCCCATAAAGGCAAGCTTCATATACATACCAATACTCCTACCACTTAAATTTCTAGCAGTACCTGGAATCAAACCGGAAGACGGCAACTTACAGCGCTGACCGTTGTACTACGGGTGATCCCCGAATGAAAGGCCAGCTCAGATTGAAGATCTATCTCACCGGCGCGGCATCTGTATTTTCGTATTCTACGGCACGAATCGCAGTTACTTAACCTCTTGCTTAATATTTAATTGTCCAATATATTTGTCAGTTACCGTGGTACGAATCATTGACCACCTAAATAATGAAGCAGATCGTTGACTGAGCGTTACGTAGGCGAAAATGCACAAGCGTCACTAAATTTGATCGTGCTTTCAAAGTAGACACATGAAAATGATGTTATGCTAGGCCGATCGAGAAGAAAATAGTAAGTGAAAGGCGACCATGATGGTCTGGACTCGTTCCGTGAGCAGAAATCGATATAATTATAACGAATGGGTACATACTAAACGCTGTCGTAAGTACACTCAAGGGACAATCTAAGTAACGATGGGTCGTTACGCTAGACAATGATGAGACGAGGGCAAGTATTTAAATAAATAACCCAAGATGTGAGGGTATTCGGATACATTGGCTGAAGTGGGATACGAACCCATCTACGAACCGCAGTTATATTAACAACACCCCACTTAACCTATGACACCACGGCGACTCCAGCCAGCAGTTTACCGGAAAGTGTACTAGATGGACAATTAGTTTCGCTTCACAAATGAACACACGTTTTCTATCAGCATGCCATCGCTTTTAGCGTCCATTTTATACCCTACTGAAAACTTATAACTGGTACGTACTTTCTACATAACCGTGTGACAGTTTCATGCATTGTTTCAATACCTGTCACATACATGTTTTTGCAAAAGTCTTGCTGTGATGGTGCAGTAAGTGGTTAAAGACGACTGTGGCTTGGTGTATAGCAAAGGAGAATCGACCATCACACCACCACTGACGTTCATTGGGATGCCTAACAACAGAAAACGCCAGATGCAGTGGACTCACCCGGTATGTACTAAACTTGCGCATCTTTTATGCACTAAAATAAAATGATGCGCTAATGGTTACTCCTGTTGCCAGAAAGAGCTCACCGCGTGCACTTAAAATTCAGTTTTCTACTAAAAATTTCTATATTTTCTTTGCAACTCTTACGATTCTCCAGGAGATTGGGCTGCTGTGTGTTCCAACAACACTTACCCACTCGCCGGTCTTGCGCTGTTCGGCTGGCGATTCTTGGAAGGTCTTGCTAATTCAGACTAGACAACAGAGTATGCAAAAGCGTTGCTTAATAATTACACGTCAGTAAAGGGTACAAATAGAAGTCAGTGACATCGGCCTGTCAATGACGGATACGTTCTGTCGGTGTATACAATATATAAATGCAGGAATATTGGAGTATACGTGGTTCATTGATGAGGGGAATTTTTGCCTATTCGGCTATGTAAACTACCAAAACAAGTGTTAATGGTATAGAGAAAACCTGCATGCATTGGTCGAGAAACTCTTTCATTCTAAAAACGTAGAAATGTTTTGTATATTACCACAGCGGCTCATAATCTGGCATATTTCGTTCTATTCTACTGTGACAAGTGAAATTTATTTGGAACTGTTTCGGGATTTTGTGAACGAATTAGACGATCAGGAACGGCACTTGTCTGGTTCCGACAAGATGGCGCAATATGCCACACTTCTCGAGTGAGCATGGCTGAGGTGGAATCACTTTTCTCAGACAGTCATTTCAAAAGGATTATGGCCAACACGGTCACCGGATTCGACCCCATCTGAATTTTTTCTTTGGGGGTAAAATTACAGAAAATTTCTAAGGGAACGAACCACGAACCCGCGACTAGTCACGGGAGAACACCCGACGTGAAATCGAGGTTCTAGAAGCAATATTTACGAACTTGCACGCCGTGTTAAACTATGTTTAGAAGTTTCGGGACGTCATTTCCAGCACCTCTTGTGTAGCACTTTCATTTCTCATGCATACAGGTAAGTCACATTCAAATTTCGTTTCATTTTCTCTCTGTTTAACTATTTTACACAAAATTTCTGGGGCCCCCTTTCAAGTGGGTAACCTGCATATAGTGTATATAATAATAATAATAATAATAATAATAATAATAATAATAATAATAATAATAATAATAATAATAATAATAATAATAATAATAATAATAATAATAATAATAATAATAATAATAATAATAAACACCGCCATCTTGAATCGCGAAGCAAATAAGGAGAGGATTTCAAAATTACAGAAGGCCTATAGACTCACCTGGAACAGATATAACAAAAAAATCATATCCAGGAACGCTAAATTAAGACGTTACAACTCAGTTATCAGACTTGGAGTACTATACGCCTCGGAAACCTTGATCATTGGAGGCAGATCACATATTAAAAATATAGAGGAACAGGAGAGGAAAAACTTTGGTCCAGCCTACGCAGAGGAAATCTGGATGAAACGAAAGGAAAGTATCGGGAGCTTTATCAGTATTCTGAAAAGATCACCGTCTCCATCAGGGAAATGCGATATTAAAGTTCTATGGCGATATTCTCAGAACATTCTCAGGATCACCAAAAGTATTCTTAACCTTGCTCTCTCAATGAATTACGTTAGTCTATATCCAGAATGACTGTTGTACGGGAGTGAAAAATAGGTAGAGTCAGAGTGTATTAATTTAGAAGGAACCGACTAGAAGGAGCGAGAATGCTTGTTGGTAGAAAAAGGTGGGAAAAACCCAGGAGGATACTCGGAATGCGAATGGATTTCGTATTAACTGGCTTAGGCGGTGGGTTTTGTGAGGCAGATGGAGGAGGACAGGTTACGTGGGAAGGAAAAAAAGAGTAAGACCATGACGTCGATAGTTGGACCCAGCTTTTAAAGATAAGAAGAGCGGAACTAAACAAGGCCAAAGAGCTATTTGTGAAAAGACTTGTGGGGGTGTATGTTTCACGGAGGCTTGCACATTGAACACTGAAGGGCACAACAGCCTATAATGAAGATATATCATCATTACCATAGTCATGATCATCATTGTTATTTATTTGTTATTCATTAATGTATTTATCTTTCGAATTGGTCTATTTGGGATCAAGCTTGCTGGGCTTATTCTGGTGTAGCTCCTCTCTTTCTTCTGAACAGTGAGTACCTCTCTTCTTGGGCCGATGACCTTAGATGTTAGGCCCCTTTAAACAACAAGCATCATTATCAACCTATCTTCTTGAGAGGTTTGTCATCAAAAACGCGGACTTTTTTCACGATCTGTCTCACAGCCTGTTTGTTTTGTAATTCTGTCAGCTCCAAATCTTCTATGTCCTTCTCAGTTTCAATCCGAAATGTGGTGCTGATCGTCTTTCTTAGTCAGAACAACATGCGATTTGTTTACTTATTTAGGTTATGATGATTGGTGATCAGGTACATATTAATATACACATATATACATTAATATACACATATACAAATCCATGAGATAAATAATTGATAAGAAATTGACCACCTGGGCGACAGTTCTAAATTGCAGATCAGTGCTAAATGAATAATTGAATATTTACCCTACAGTGTCAAAGTGATTTAATTAATTAATTAATTTATTTATTACGACCCTTACGATCTCGAGTGACATTTTCAGCACTTCTTCCTAATACCTCTTCATTCCTAGCTATTTTTTTTTACTATTTTGCTTTACGTCGCACCGACACAGATATGTCTTATGGCGAAGATGGGAGAGGAAAGGCCTAGGAAGTGGAAGGAAGCGGCCGTGGCCTTAATCAAGGTACAGCCCCGGCACTTTCCTGGTGTGAAAATGGGAAACCACGGAAAACCATCTTCAGGGCTGCAGACAGTGGGACTCGAACCCACTATCTCCCGATTACTGGATGCTGGCCGCACTTAAGCGACTGCAGCTATCGAGCTCGGTCGTCTTCATTCCTTCACTCCTCCTATTTCTCTCCGCTTCTGTGATTTTTCAAAGTGATTTCACAATGAAGTTTGCAATAAAATTGTAGCTCCATGTCCAATTTGGTGTATACAGTGAACAGCTTCGTCATGCACAATATGGAGGTTTGTCATATTATCCTATAAAGTTTGCTGACGATACTTGAACACTGTACGATCCATAGTTTGTAGTTGATCGTTACAATCACAGCTTGATGATGCCTGTCATCCTCTTGTTGACTAAAGCGCCACATCTACCTTGATCAGTTCCAATTCGGTTAAGTGCTCTCCAATAACATATGCGTGGATGGAATCCATCAGTGCGTCTGCTTGGCAACAGCATTGTATATGTCTAAGGCAAGCCTTGAGTCACACATGTCTAATAGATGAGCAACGATATGAAGACGAAACTGAATTAGCTGAAAAGTCTTGAACATGCAGTAACAGATGCATCCAAACATGTCCTTTTGATAACCGTCAAGTTCGCAATGTTGGTCCACGCCCAGTTTAATGAAATTGAGCTATGACACTTTGATTTGATTTTTATTATAACTAATCTTTATATCCCAGATTACTTGCTCAAGTTCAATTCATGTATTTATGTTTAAATTTCTAGCACAAAAATCCATGGTTTTAATAGACATTATGAAATCAGCAAGAATTACCTGAGTGAACTTAGGTATTTTCCACCGGAGTCTACTTACGATTCCGTAACTAATGTTCCTCCGTGAATAAATATTAGATGAAAAAGTCTTGATTTGAATTTGTGGTAACGTCTAGTAATGTGCGTGGTATACGTAGCGCAGGGTATTATAGGGTTAAAATGAGGGAATCAGTAGAGCAAAAATTGAACACCTATCCAAAGCTCTGAAGAATTACCCAATTGCAACTGATTTGGTCGTGTGATAAATTATCTCCACTTGGTTCGGTTTTGAGCAGCGTGTTCATCATCGTAGCTTCTTAGTCCGGCGTTCTCATCGAATGTCATCTCGTTGGTCTTTACCTTCCTCGGGGATGCTTGCCTGGCAGTCATCAAACTGTCATGCCACTTTCTTATCTGACACAACGGCTGCCTCATCTCTTGTACATGTCAGTGTTAGTCACCCTCCTTACTTCCTGCATTCAACGCCAACTCCAAATAAGCTACCTGCTGTACTGGAACACCATCATATTGTAATTGGCCATTACAGGGCACAGATTCTTGTTGAACACCATTGACTTTTTTTTAGACTTATTTCCTTTACTTTCTAGGTGGAACATAGGACCTCGGCGAAATTTCTCCAGATTTTTCTATCCGCTGACAATTCCTTAACCTCTCTCCATGTCTTGTTGACTCCAGCTACCTCCCTGTCTATAGTTGCCTTCCAGGTAATCCTCGGTCTGTCTTGCCTGAGACTACCTTGTGGATTCCAGCTCAGCCTGCCTTGTGATACTTTCTTGTGGTGTTCTCAGGGTGTGCCCGATCCATCTCCATTTTCTTCTCATTATCTAACGTTATATGGGACTTTCACTTGTGGTCTTTGACCACCATATTCTTATAATGTATTGAACACCATTACTTTCGTTTTACTGATATTGATTTACATTCCATATACCTCCACAGCTTAGTCATCGGCAAGTCTGAAGGGTTGAAACGTAACTTCCCTCACTTTAATTCCTAGTTTACCGTGTGGCTGGGAATCGAGTGAAGTCCATTCGGCGAACACAGTAAATTATCCAGGTGAGAAGGCAGCCTTATCTTACTCCATGTGAATCTTCCCAGGGGTCTTTATTTCCTTGCCAACCCTGAAAATAAGTATCAATTCTTATTACGTGGATTGTGCGCTAGTGGTATCGGTAACGTACATAACTCTTACACATGGGTACCGTCAATGAACTACAGGGTAGAACCTCAGCACCGTGAGTTCAAATCATGAGATGTTAAAAAAAAACAAATCAATTACATTGACGAAGCTGTCATGCTGATCACGTGCCACTCCAATATCTGAATCAGTCATTTCGAAAAGCCGAACCCCTTAAAGGGCTGTATGTTTCTCAGGGTGTGGTGAGCAACTGTGGACTGAGATTCATGCGGGAGTAATATGTGAGATAAGGGATTAAGAAGCCTAAGGTGCTTTGAAATCTCTTTCCCTTCTTTACTGGCCTGTTCACCAATTACGGAATCTACGGTCAGCAATGTCGTGGATTAAACCTAGTTTATAACTGCCGGATGCCCTTTCTGAGGCCGACTATAGGGTGGAGGGATGTATTGACCGTTATGTATTTATCTGGTGATTGATAGTGTGATACGCTGAATGAACAATGAAGACGTGTTTTAAGACGATCTCAAATAACCAAACTCCGAGCTAAGGAAATTAGCCAAACGCGCTTAAAATCCTTGGACCAGTCGCGAAAAGGAACCCAGGTCCCAATGAATCGCAGGGTGACGATTCAGCCAAGAAGGTGGACGATAAAATCACAGTTCATGTGAGGCTTTTCCGTAGAATAACAATTGCATTTCATCATGAATCCTTTCTACCAGTGAAATTAGATATAACAATTAAATTAGAAATATGAATATTTATTTGGTAGATGGGAGGATCAAAATTTGATGGCAATTTTATGGATATACCATTACGGATAGAAAAATCTAATATTTCAATAAGCTTGAACTGAAAGGAAATTGATTTATTATCACGCACCATTCTGTCCCATTGTGATGCGGGTGGGCTGTCATAAAACCAACGAGTGTGTAGTTGGGATTGCCATCAACTTGTTGCTATGAGATTATGGTAATTACTTCTGTCTCTGTAAGACTAGTATATATTCGGTACGGTTTTTTTCTTACCTAACGAGTTGGCTGCACCTTGAAGAGCGTGTTCCGTTGTTATCAGTTTTCACAACAAGAAAATGCTGGGATTGTACCTTCATTGAGGTCATAGTTGACCGTAAGACTTGTCTGGTTTAGTGTGACATGAAACCATACCAAAAATGTCATTACTTTCATGAATGAACCACTACAAAAAAGAAAAAAAGAAAAAAGAAAATCCACAATATTGGCGTACAGGCTATGAAGCTCGTTGAGGAACGGAAAGATAAATACTTCCATTAATCGTACCTCCAACGCAAAGAGGGACAGACCACAAGACATAAATTTCATATTCCCGAACTGACAGCTAATCACGTCCGCCTCAGTGGTGTAGTGGTAGTGTGATTAGCTGCCACCCCCGGAGGCTCGGGTTCGATTCCGGGCTCTGCCACGAAATTTGAAAAGTGGTATGAGGGCTGGAACGGGGTCCACTCAGCCTCGGAAGGTCAACTGAGTAGAGGGGATTCGATTCCCACCTCAGTCATCCTCGAAGTGGTTTTCCGTGGTTTCCCACTTCTCCTCCAGGCAAATACAGGGGTGGTACCTAACTTAAGGCCACGGCCGCTTCCTTCCCTCTTCCTTGCCTGTCCCATCCAATCTTCCCATCCTTCCACAAGGCCCCTGTTCAGTGTAGCAGGCGAGGCCGCCTGGGCGAGGTACTGGTCATTCTCCCCAGTTGTATCCCCCGACCCAAAGTTTGAAGCTCCAGGACACTGCCCTTGAGGCGGTGGAGGTGGGATCCCTTGCTGAGTCCGAGGAAAAAGCCGATCCTGGAGGTTAAGCAGATTAAGAGGAAGAAGAAAAATGTTGTTTTCACGTCCCACTAACTACTTTGGACGGTTTTTGGAGATGCCAAGGTGCCAGAATGTTGTCCCGAAAGAGTTCTCTTATGTGGCTGTATATCTGCCGACAGAAGCTGACGTATTTCAGCATCTTCAAATACCACTGGACTGAGCCAAGATCGAACCTGCCAAGTTAGGATCTGAAGGCCAGCGCCTCAACTGTCTGAGTCACTCACTCCGGCAATGCCGAAGACCGAGCATGTGGCTATGCGGTTAGGGTCGCACAGCTTGCATTCGGTAGATAGTGGGCTCGAACCCCACTGGCAGCAACCCTGAAGATTTTTCCGTAGTTTCCCATTTTCACACCAGGCAAATGCTGGAGCTGTTCCTTAATTAAGGCCACGGCCGCTTCCTTCCCACTCCTAGCCCTTTCCTATCCCATCGTCGCCACAAGACCTAACTGTGTCGGTGTGACGTAAAACAGATTGTAAAAGAAATATATGTAAGGGGTGTGCACATGGGGTTATGTTGTAATAAAACGAAACAATTAATGTTATTTGAAGCAGTGAACAGTCCACTAAGCTGTCAGAGTCGTAAATATGGTCCTCTGGTCTTGGATTAATGAAGTTAATACGTTGATATACGCGATATTTATCTGTTGAAAATGGATTAACCTGTACCAGGTTCTCTTAAACGCCTAAAATCTCACCGTGCTCGGTTCGGACCAGCGTTTGGTTTCGTAGCGACTCGGCTAAGTTCGGCTCAACTTGGCTCGGATGTTGGAGCGCTGCAAAGCGAGTGAGAACGGGGGAGAGAGGCGGAGCAAGAGTGACAGGCGTAGGGAAAGAGAGAGACAGCGCTATAGCTGAAAATCGAGGAGTGGGGGATCTGTACTCTGGTCAACCTAGCGAAGTCCTCTTATGCACCTTGCGCCGCGCAATGCACGGGTGCATGGACCCTAAGGGGCCCTGACCTGTACTTTAGTCACTATTATGATGGAGGCAGATTACTTGAGCTGGGAATGTTTAGACGCCATTTTCTGTGTAGATGAGTAGGGAACCACGGTGCTGCAATTATACGGAGAAATAATTTAACAAGGTTAAGTTAGGTGTTCTTTGATTCATGATCTCTCCTACTATCCGTGTTTACTGTGAAACGGAATTCAAACAGAGACGATTTGTAATAAAAGAGTTCAAAATGCGAATTAGAGTACGGGAGAGTGTAATTTTCCATACTATTTTGTGCACAAAAAAAGGCAATTAGGCCTACGTCAAAGTATGAAATAAATTATGCTAAAAATAGACCTCATGAATGCAAAACTTGAAACATCCCTGTTTTTAAATATGATTCCGGGCCAAGTCAGGGATTCTTATCTGCATCCGAGGCTGGTTCCAGGACAATTCAGCCTACACGAGAACACATGAGTAACTATGTGACGGTGAGATAGCTGTCCAGAAAGACAATATCGGCACAGGGGATTCGTCCCACTGACGATGCGTTATCTCGTAATGTACAGGTCTTCGGGCAGAGCAGCGGTCGCCTGATACACAAGGCTCATTACGGATATAGTGCCCTGGGGGATATTATTATTATTATTATTATTATTATTATTATTATTATTATTATTATTATTTAAATGGAGGTTGTAGATTTGTATATTCGTTGTTTGATTGTAGAGAGAATGCTGTTTGTGAATCAACAGTTGGTAGACTGTTCTGTACATGGCGATACTTCAACGATGAAATAATTTTGCTATGGTACCCCTGCAATACACTAGCAGTCCAATGACCGTGCCACTATTTAAATTGTATGCGGTTTAAAAAAGTCTGCAGTTGGTTCAAATATTTCTTTCTACTCTTGGTCGACTACTATTGGCTGGTATATACCTGTTTCGAAGCGCACTGTGGGAGCATTGGACTACATCGATAGCAATTGAAGGATGCCGGCTAAAAACGACCAGAGTCACATTTTGCTAGTTGTTTAGAATTTCAGTTTTAAGGTTTCAAGTAGATTAACTTTAAATTGGTGAGAGAAAACTTATAATTAAACTCATTACATAGAGCAAGTTATTTTATTACACATGATGTATAGAAACATAGAATATATGTAGAGTGAAGTGAAAAGGGGAAAATACAGGACGTTGATTTTCTTGCCAGTCATCTACGGGAGGACCGTCTGGAAACTCAATGTCGCTTTCGCCTTCGTTCGGAATATTGCCTGGAATTAACGCTTGGTAAAAGACTTGAAGATTCGAATTGATAAAAAACTGTTTTAGGTGTAATAAGTCCTTCAGCTTTGCAGATTGTATAGGCAATGGTCTATTGTGCAACCTTTTTAGCGCTGTGGGGTCCGCGGTTCTCTTTTTGTTTGTCTTCTTCTTTGGAACGTTTATGTAGAATAAACGTTGGCTGATGTTTGTCAACCTTCACCATTATGATTGGTCTTGTTTGCTTAGGGCATTTTGGTTTGTACAACTGTGACAAAACCTCTGTCCAGCTATGGAAGTTGACTTCATTACGTCAGTTTACTACTTTGAAAGGCGAAAGTTTCGTTCTGCTGCTCGCAAGCACATCCCTCCAGTCATCTGATGTCTCAGTGTAAGGTATTTTATTAACACGGCTCATATCTTTATCACCGTCCAATACTAATGTCCGCGTATTGGGTAAACGACTTTTACACTATCGAAACGGTGCTTCTTGTGAAGTGTGTACTTCGCTTGATGTAGGTAGGTTATGTCCTGTGTGAAATGAACAGTTGTAAAAGGAGAAACGAGGCGAGGCATATGGCCCCTGTTCAGTCATTGCTCGTCAGCGCGTGGACTCTGACCACTTTTACCCGTTAAGTAATATCTATGAACATTCTGTACCCAACAGAATCATATACTGTATGAACGGTACAGGGGAAAAACAATGAGGGTCACATAAAGCAAATTTTTTAGGAGAGCAAATTGAAAGTTTGAAGACTCACACTGAACAGAATTTCAGAGCTGGATGATTTATTTCTTGATAATATCAAAGAACCATATGTTTGAAGCAAACAGGAACATTAATTTTACCACCTTTACAGTAATTGTTGATATAAAAGAGTTAACACAATGGGCCCTGATCATTTTCCCCCGAAATTAAATATAAAAATCTGTTGTTATTATTCCGTGACCAAAATATAACAGTTTGTTTTTCAGGTATATTGTTTTCATCGCACATCAACAGGAAATGCTTTGTTAACAATAAAAATGAAAACTAATTACTTTAAAAGTATCTTACTTTTTACATTTCATTTTCTTCTTTCTGGTAATTTAAAACTAACGATACTTCAAAGTATTACGTTCCCTGAGTACTATAAAATATTATTTAACAATAAATTGCATGAAGAGACAACTGAGAGCGGTAATAAACATCACTGGTACTTCAAATGGAAAGAGAAAGTTGTGTTACAAAGTCCATTGCAATTGCCTAACATTCTTCTGACTTCTGTGCTTCCTCCCTGGCTCGCCTTTTCCTCCGATAAAAGGTCTTAGCTCTCGGTTTGTGCAGCTTCATATTCATCAAGAAGGTCTTCTCTTCCACTAGTAAATTGTTTCATTTCCTCAGAAGAATGTGATAATTGTTTCAATTTCTCAGTGGTGGTGGTGGTGATTATTGTTTTAAGAGAAAGTACAACTAGGCAACCATCCTCTATTTAACACTAATCAGAGGGAAAAATGGAAGGGATACGATACTTCGGAAAAATGAAGATATCGGCCAAAGGAAGACAAGGGCCACGAAGGGCGTGAAAATGAAAGACTCCCTAGCCCTCGCAAACCTAATAGCGTCGGGGTCGGAAAAGAACAAGAGTTGACCAAGGGAGGTCGAATAGGACAGATGAAAGTGAGGAGCCTGACACAAGTAAGTGGAAGCAATGCCAGGACTCAGCTGAGGGCCCCGTGGTCGCCAACCCACGCTCCAAAGTTCAGAGCCCCTGGGGCCCCTTTTAGTCGCCTCTTACGACAGGCTGGGGATACCGTGGGTGTTATTCTACCGCCCCCACCCACAGGGGGAAATTTCTCAGTCTCAGATCTGTTTTCATTGGCTTTATCTTCGTCACATGTACTATGTTACACGTATGAGTACTGTATGTGGATACCCAAACGATATATTGAATTTTGTAACAAAAATATCCCTCTATTTTTCATGGGAACACTGTTTGCTGGATATTTATTAACACTAAGTTCTTCTGGCAAATATACTCTCCTCGACTCATTCACACTATATGGGTCTCCTTTTTATAGTAGACAATTCACCTTTGACGTATAGGCCTACCTCATGATCACTATACATATCTGTATTCCTTTTTAATGCACTTGAAGAAACGAGCATGAAACCATACAGCAAAAATTACAAGTACATCTGCATGGTCACAGTGGACAAAAAATACAGAAAGAAACAGAACTCAGCGGGAAACCAGTGTTGCCAACCAATAAATCTTTTCTCCACTAAATTTCCATCTGAAGCAAAATAGCATATACCAGCTGTTTTAATAAAAGAGAATAACTCAACATTCACCAGTTTCAGAACAGGAGTTCATCATCTTCTCCTCCCCGCACTACCATATATGCTCTGACGCAGATGTGCTGGGTTGAGGTCCTGTGGTCTCATATGAATCCATATTGTACTATCCCTTTTCAAAATATATGCTGGCAGTTCAGAGCAACAAAGCACATACGGAAATTTTAAAATCTATTTAGAAATTTATTTTCAATTTCATTACTGTCTTCATTGTTTTTAATAAATGCGGAAAGAAATAATGTCAAACAAATTCGCATTGATGTTGCACTGCCAATAGACGCACAGTCGGCATTTGGGATCACTGGAAATCTCAACTAACTACTCTTCAAACGTTTAGTTATTTAATCTCTCTTTACGAAATATCTAACTACTTTTTAACCTTTTCTTTCAACATATTGACGCACCGTACCAAAAAGAACCTGAAGTCAAGAGAAACGCGTTACCAAACACGATACTACCTGGCTCATCAAGAGTAGAGTAACGATTGTAACAAATTCTGACTGAGGCTGTGGGCCAGAGCTGGTCTAGAAAACGAGTGGTAGTATGCAGCATAAGTTCAATACAACGGTATAGACTATTATGCCGTAGTATGTTCTATATTATTTATTTCTCCTGATAATGGAAGGTGATAAATTTTACCGCTGAAAGTCGTTAAAAGAAGTTTGAAAATCCGTAAAAAAATCCCCTGTCCGATAAATGGAAAATTTATCCGCTGTTCCATTTAAAAATGCTGAGTTGGCAACACTGCGGGAAACAGCAGCTGTTAACACACGGCATGCGCACGCGCTCTAGTGCTGCCTACGGGCTGTGATCGCTCTTTCGTGGTTCCAGGGAGACTCTGATCGTTCTTTCATACAACGCTCAAATTTCAGCTCTCTGTTTCTCGGACGCTAATCATTTATACTTAGTCATATTTAGGATGATGATGTACTGGTTACCTAAAACCAAACCAAACCAAACCCCATGGCACTACAGCCCTTGAAGGGCCTTGGCCTACCAAGCGACCGCTGCTCAGCCCGAAGGCCTGCAGATTACGAGGGGTCGTGTGGTCAGCACGACGAATCCTCTCGGCCGTTATTCTTGGCTTTGTAGACCGTGGCCACCATCTCACCGTCATATAGCTCCTCAATTCTAATCACGTAGGCTGAGTGGACCTCGAACCAGCCCTCAGGTACAGGTAAAAATCCCTGACCTGGCCGGGATCCCCCTGTGGGTGGGGGCGGTAGAATAACACCCACGGTATCCCCTGCCTGTCGTAAGAGGCGACTAAAAGGGGCCCCAAGGGCTCTGAACTTTGGAGCGTGGGTTGGCAACCACGGGGCCCACAGCTGAGTCCTGGCATTTCTTCCACTTACTCGTGCCAGGCTCCTCACTTTCATCTATCCTATCCGACCTCCCTTGGTCAACTCTTGTTCTTTTCCGACCCCGACGCTATTAGGTTTGCGAGGGCTAGGGAGTCTTTCATTTTCATGCCCTTCGTGGCCCTTGTCTTCCTTTGGCCGATATCTTCATTTTTCGAAGTGTCGGTCCCTTCCATTTTTCTCTCTGATTAGTGTTATATAGAGGATGGTTGCCTAGTTGTACTTCCTCTTAAAACAATAATCACCACCACCACCACCTGGCCGGGAATCGAACCCAGGGCCTCCGGGTAAGAGGCAGGCACGCTACCCCTACACCACGGGACGGGCGTACTGGTTACCTACTGGTAGTAATATCTCTTTTTTCAGTTTTGGTGTACCCTGATCTTTTCTCATATGTACCCTTCCTATGTATTCTGTCTGAATTAACCTACAAGATGGCATCGCACACTAATTTTTGACCAAAACTGGACTATGATCTAGTTGTTTTACGTCGCACCGACACAGATAGGTTTTACGGCGACGATGGGAGAGGAAAGGGCTAGGAGTGGGAAGGAAGCGGCTGTGGCCTTAATTAAGGTACAGCCCCAGCATTTGCCTGGTGTGAAAATGGGAAACCACGGAAAACCGTTTTCAGGGCTGCCGACAGTGGGGTTCGAACCTACTATCTCCCGAATACTGGATACTGGCCGCACTTAAGCGACTGCAGCTATCGAGCTCGGTATGATCCTTTTTAGCCGTCACCCTTCCATTGTGTGCTCTTTTCGAATACCAACATTTTAAGCTGCGCAGTGGACTTCTTCACGTACTTCCTAGTTATTTCTGACAAAGAAGTTGCTACCTTGTTGTTGATTGTATTCATTTTACGTAGCACTCGCTCACTTTTGTACTTTTCTGATACGTGGAGGTGCTTGAATTTCTGCCCGCAAGAAAGTCTACCGAAACTAAGCTGCCGTATTCGAACACCATAAACTATCACCATATTGAGTCAGGGTCGAGCGCACCAAACTGGGCCTAGGAAGCCAAAGCTCTAACATCTGAGCCACTTAGCTCGGAACCAACAAATAGTGTGCCTATTGCAGACGATGGGCACGATGACACAGAAAACATGAGATGCCAGATCTAGCAAACGCAGAGAGTAGAGTGTTCCGCTAAGACAGTGTGAATTTTTACTTCAATTTGTAAAATTTGATTAATTTCTCCCTTAGTGTACCCTTAAAGCTTTACACACAGCTCACTATCACGCCAGAGAAGTGATAAGATTACAGTTTGTTTTTAAATGTCTGCTTTTACGTCGCAGAGACACAGGATAGATACACGATAGGAGAGGAAAGGCCTGGGAGTGAGAAGGAAGCGACCGTCACCTTAATTAAGGTACAGCCCTAGCATTTACGTGGTATGAAAATGGGAAACCCTTGAAAACTATGTTCAGGGCTGCCGACAGTGGGGTTCGAACCCACCATCTCCCGAATGCAAGATAGGATTGCAAAGTCACCGAGTAGTACTACCATATTTTGAGAAAGTAATTAATTCATATTCCTTTAATTTTTTACTAGAAATTGCATATTATCTCTAGAATGTCAGAAGTAAATTAATCCTTTTATCGTTAAGTTTTATAAGTAGAAATTGAAAGTAATATTCCTGAACAGACGTTAATTTACCCTCTGTAATAAACGGAATTACTGCACATTTAGCTCGGCTGGTGGCCAAAATATTAAGGCGTCAAGCCTATATGGTCTGACACCAGGGTTAGCCAGTTGGAGTCCCATTGTTGGAGAGAACTTTCACCATCAGGATTTTTTTTTTTTTTTTTGCTAGGGGCTTTACGTCGCGCCGACACAGATAGGTCTTATGGCGACGATGGGATAGGAAAGGCCTAGGAGTTGGAAGGAAGCGGCCGTGGCCTTAATTAAGGTACAGCCCCAGCATTTGCCTGGTGTGAAAATGGGAAACCACGGAAAACCATTTTCAGGGCTGTCGATAGTGGGATTCGAACCTACTATCTCCCGGATGCAAGCTCACAGCCGCGCGCCTCTACGCGCACGGCCAACTAACCCGGTCATCAGGATGTTAGTCGGCAGAGTAGGAGAGGTGATGGTATATTACACGGCGTGTAAAAAAGCCAGGATACAATTCCAAACCTCTTGCAGTGTTCACATGGAGTAAGGGCATATGTTGCTGTTGATTCGACCGTCGGATGGGGACGTTAAGCCTTGATCAGATACCTTGGTACTATTCGACAGGTGTGTGCTATGTGCTGACACCGGGTTTCACTCACTTCATCATCATCTTCTCACAATAAGACGCGAGGGTCACCTATGGGTGTCAAACAGAAAGGCCTTCACCCAGGCGAGCCGAATAAGTCCTTGGACGCTACAATAAATAAATAAATAAATAAATAAATAAATAAATAAATAAATAAATAAATAAATAAATAAATAAATAAATAAACTGGATATTTGAGACTATTTCATCGCTTATATTCGGTTCGGTGCTGACTAGCGTCTTGGCTTTCAGGCTTTGGGTATTCGACTTCCATTTTCTAGCCGGCTAATTTCCTTTTGTTTGAAAACTGCATGTTTTTGCTATCCTGAATATTCCTGCAACTCATGTAAAACACGTATATCTCTATTCTCGATCACACTAGCACGTCGTTTTGTGCACAAGGCAGAACTCGCTCCTCTCGCTGGAGTCTTTGCTTTTCGAAGGGGTGTACAAGGCTAGAATAACTGCCACAAAATTAAATGATCAAAAACAAATCCCATGGTGCAACAGCGCCGAAGGGACATGGCCTATCAAGCGACCGCTGCTCAGTCTGAAAGCTTGCAGATTACGAGGTATCGAGAAGTCAGTACGACGAATCGAGAGGCCGTTATTCTTAGCTTTCTAGAGCGGGGCTGGCATCTCACCGTCACATAGCTTCTCAGTTGTAATCACGTAGGCTGAGTGACCTCGAACCAGTCCTCAGACCCAGGTAAAAATTCTTGAACTGGCCGAGAATAGAACCCGGAGTCTCCTGGTAAGAGGCAGGCACACTACCCTTACACACCCGGGCCGACTCATTAAATTATCATTCAATAATATTTGACATAACATTGATTTGATGTTGTGTCAGTATAAATTAACCACCCTCATGATGTAATGTTAGTGTGTTTGGAGCAAGGTGAAGTTAGAATGTGCGCCGCCATTACCGTCGATCACATATTGATCATGAGACTAATGGGCTCTAAGATGTTCCATAATGAACTGACTCCTTCTTCTGCGCCTCGTGTTGGGTTCACTTCATGGTGAATACAATAAATAAATAAAATAAATAATTATATTGAGTTCATACGGAAATAGATTAATTCGAGATTTAAATGTAATTGTTTTGTTCTCTAGATTGGGTTATATCTCATTTTATAAGGCAGTTTGACATACAAAGGGATCATAATTTTGTAGGGACGTGATAGTCTAGTGGCACTGTTACTGACTTTTCATCAGAAAATCTAGCTGCCAGTTTCATTGAAGAATGACCCGTGTGGAAATCTCCGAACAGGCTCAGAACAAGGGTCGCAAGGTCAAAAGGTAATTTGCAGACATGGGGTTACATCACATCATCAACCTATTGCGACTGTGGAGTTCAACAAACTACGGAGCACTTATACCAATGTAGACTATATCGTGCAAGATGTAACACTGATGATCTGATGTCTGCAAGCTCTGAAGCCATAGTGATTTCTAAATATTGGGCTAAAGTTTCTAGATTGTTATCTTTGTCATTTGTCTCCTCTGTCTTAATTGTATATAAGTATTGTTATGTATTATTTAAGTGTATAAAGTGATGCATTTGCTACGAATAGAATAATAATCAAGGTTGTCACGGATCGTATCCTTCCAGTGCATAATGGATTTCTGAAATGATAATAGCAATGCTGATTACAAGTGGCATTGATTAAATACAGTAGTAGTCAATTTAGAAATTTCTCGCCTAGTTCCAAAGGGTAAAATATGTGGCACATATATAAGGTAAGGTTACACCATTTTAGGAAACCTAGAGACAGTTCACTTGCTTGACTGAAGAGCGTTTTTGTTGTTGTTTTTTTTTTTTTTTTACTTTTCTTACTTAAAGGCAGATACTGTGATCACTGATCAGGTTCAGTAACACCCTGACACAATGTAGGCATAACTTAAACGAAGAAGATCGAATTGCTAATTCAGCCTTTAGGAAGCTGCTGCAAAATCTTTCTCTCTTCCTCTAGATGGCTGAGGTGTAGCCACGTCTTAGGAATAAAGTCCTGTTGACAATTCAAAGCACGAGTGGCGAGAATCTGACTTGGTCAGCGTCTAGTGGGTATCAATTAAATACAGTAGTCGTGAATGGGGAGCTCAGCTTCTAGAGTTTAAACTTTAAAACGGGCCTTGCAAGCTAAATTTGCTTCTTTTGCTCAGAGAGAATACCTTAAATAAAAACTTTAAGCGCTACTTATTGCTTGTAATTGAAACAGGAGTATTGCCACTAGGATCTCATTGGTTAGCTGGCCAAATCTTGATTATTTTTCGTGATATTAATTCATTGAATTTCTTGTTTATAAAAGGGGATAAGTCCCAGTTTGTCGATTTTTTCAGAAGGAAGACCATTTTTAAATTTTTGTATTATCACAAATTTTTCTTGTATCGTTGCTTAGAATTAATTATTGGAAATATGTGTGGTTAATGTCACGGTGTTGGGAAAGAATTACATGGTTGCAACCGCGATTTTTATCTCCCGGACATGTCGCCTTTAAGCAATAAATAGCAAAAAGAATAATATTTATTTATTGAAATGATATGAAGGTAGCCTACTCATACTGGAGTGTCTCATAGTGAGCCTCTCTTATCAAGTAACTTCTCGGTTGGCTTCATGAGGGTGACTGAGGACGTTGAAGCCCTCATTTCAGACTAAAGTACGCAGCCACCTGCAGAATAAGTGTGAGAATCAAACAAAGTTAATTATTGAATGGGACATAAATCTACTTATAGAGATGATATAGGCTGTTGGGCTCACACAGTGGTCAAGAAAATAAGGTGAAATTCTTTACGTCTCACAGAGAACTTTGCTCTGCGTCTTCAGAAGAAAATCTCGACTGCTCACGAGGAAGACTTCTACAATAATGGAAGTTTGAATTTAGACGTTACTAATAGAAGTGTAACTGGCATGTTCATTCATCGCCAGATGGTTCACCGTACGCGGTACAGCGCTAGCATGCGAAGCGGAAGCTGACGGCACCATCAGAATCAGTCCGAGAGGGGGTCACATAACAGGTGTACACAGATTGTGAAAGTATGACACTGACACAAACCTGGAATGAAACATCTGGTGATGATGAATGTACGAGTGTGGAAAACACCAAAACAAGATAACAATAGTGAAGGGACAGGGAAGGGAACTACCTACGTAAATACTTAGGTTCGATTGTAGAAACGATGACTAGATTTAAGTCTTAGACAAGGTCTATCTGAACAACGTCTAAATCAAGCACGATCTTCCATTGCATAAACAATGTTCAGCCGATGTTTAACTAGACATCGTTTAAAGTTTAAATATTGGTTTGAAAATGGAGAGAGAAGTATCTTTCATGGACCTCTTTGCTTGTCGCAACCAATGAAATTCGTCGGTGCGCGCGGAACGCCAGTCAGCTGTTTGTCATCCTACACATTACTCAAATATGGCTAAGAATGAGCATGACTTGCCCACAGATAAGAGTATCACTTTCGGTGGAAATTAAATCTCATAATACCGAGCTCGATAGCTGCAGTCGCTTAAGTGCGGCCAGTATCCGGTAATCGAGGGATAGTGGGATCGAGCCCCACTGTAGGCAGCCCTGAAGATGGTTTTCCGTGGTTTCCCTTTTTTCACACCAGGCAAATGCCGGGGCTGTACCTTACTTAAGGCCACGGCCGCTTCCTTCCACTTCCTAGGCCTTTCCTATCCCATCGTCGCCATAAGACCTATCTATGTCGGTGCGACGTAAAGCAAAAAAAAAAAATCTCATGATATTATCGACACTAAAGCGACAAGCCCCCGTACGGGGAAGTGTAGCTTTGATTATAGCGTTGTTAGGGTGAGTGTAATCTGCTCGTAAATACGGTAGCTTCGACGAAGGGAAGATGAAACAATAGTAATGTGTTACCGAATGTGTTGTACGGGCCATATAGATGTAGCTTGAATTCTGGAGATCATGCATAGGTTCGAAACACATCATCGGTAGCCCTGAAGGTTGTTTTCCGTAGTTTCCCTATTTTTACAACAGGCAAATACTAGGGCTGTTATTATGTTCTTCCTCTTCTTCCTCAGTCTTCCTAGTTGTCGAAAAATTATACGATTATATATATATATATATATAAACCACATACAACCTACTTTTCAGTTTTCACTATTATGTGTGTTTAGTTGGCAGTAAATATAAGTGAATCCCTCCCGATAGATCTATGTGAAAGCCCTCTGACGATTGGCACAAGTAATTCTGACATGTATATAGTCGAAGTGACCTATAATTCCATGAAAATTACCCCACGTATAATAAAATATATCGGTTGTCAAGAAATGTATTTAAGTTGACAGTTACTGGACTGTCGCTTTGTCAGTCTCAAGAAACAAGTCTCTTGAAATGCGAAATATTTTAAGCTCGATCTGCCTGTACATGTCAAATTAATTGCTGCGATTTAGCAGCCGACGACCCTCAGAGGGGCCGTCGGACTAAACTTTCTTCGCGGAATCGTCTCAACGAGATAATACAAATTACATGTTCCATGGTACATAATCTCTGATTGTGATTCACTCCTCTCATTTGAGGTTAAAGAGTGTTCTCAGCAGTTTTTAAACATGGTCGGTTGAACATCGGTTTTAGACAATGTCTAAGCGATAAATAACGTCTCTGCAATGCGGCAGCCATACTTACGCATTGTTTAACCGTATACATCGTCTAAACACCGCTTCTGCAATCGGCCCTTAATGGCTGGCGACCACGTGTTACTTAATTGATAGCCAGTGTCCCTGTTGAAATTTTTAGAATTTCTACGTATTTCCACAACTTCCCGTATAATCCTGGATCTGTAGTGTCTAGTGTGGGTAAGAGCTCGAGCATCTTGGAAGACCACATCAAGACCCAACGATAGAGCATGCTCAGCTATTGCTGATTTGTCTGGCTGGTTGAGAAGAATATGTCGTTCGTGTTTCTTGATACGAGTAGCAACGGACCGGCATGTTCGGGAAATATATATCTTGCCGCAAGTACAGGGAATTTTGTATACCCCAGGATGTAAACGTGGGGGCAATTTGTACTTGTTTTCACCTAGACTGTGAGCAATTTTAGTGACAGTGCCAAAACAGTTTTAATATTGTGTTTGCTACTTTCATTATGGGCAGGACTACTTGGGTGAATGAATAGGATTTGCTTGTTCATTAATCAGAGGAGTGACATAAAAATAGAGTGGAATAAATCACAAAATTAATATTTTATCAAAGGCAATTTTCGGATATTCCTATTGGCCGAAAGTTACTTTGTTCTAGCACAATTCTGAAGGGAGACTACAAACATAGTGGTGTCACGACGTCCAAAGTAGTGAGTGGAAAGAATATTCTTCCCAGAGCAATTCCTTGTTTTTCTTATGGAGATGGCATATGAACACAAGGATGAATTGATTTGTAAAGCTGCCTGCGGTAACGTACGTGTGTCAAGTTCGCAAGGGATGATTTGGCCACGACAGAGAATTGGCAGACAACAGTCCTGTGGAAATGTCGATATTAAAACGTGCTGGTGACAAAGGACACTCTTGTCTGACACCTTGATTTGTAATCATGAACTTTTCTTTAATTTTATTGCCTGCGTCAATAAATATTTCAATATTTTTGTATCACATCGCACTATAGTCACTAAGTGTTTAGAGGAGCCTTTATTTTTCATGACATTTCGAAACTTGGCTTTTGTGATACAATCAAAAGTATATTAACATCACGTGGGTTTGTATGTTTATCAATCAACTGTTTCGACACCATACACTATCCAAATGATAGTATCCTCTTCAGGATATAATAAAGTTAATGATCTTACGTTCCACTTACGACGTTTTCAGTTTGCAGAGACGCTGAGGTGGCTAACTTTGTCCCTTAAGTTATCTGGAGAATTTGAACACCTTCTCAGGAAGTTAATGTAAAGCTAGCACGAGTGATATTTATACTAGTGATGACCAGAACTCTGGCATGTTCTAAAATGACGAAGTAGGCTTTGTTAATAAAATATTTAATGAAATGTTAATTTTCTACATTTCTTTACGTGAAAAGCTTTAAAATTTTGTATTAGATAAGCACTTTAATACTCTGCTAGAAAAGATTGCAACAACCTAGTGAGTTGTCCAATTGGACGTGGGCACAATAACTGCATGCTAGAAGATTGTAGCTTTTATCCTCTTTATTAAGTGGCTTGTGGCTTTTTGACCATACAGCCGGCTAGATTACACATAGAACTGACAAATTACACACTACACACTAGATATCTTGCTCTACAGATTCAAAATGAGATACTTTTCAGGCTTTTCTACAATAAACATTTACCGAGCTCGATGGCTGCAGTCGCTTAAGTGCGGCCAGTGTCCAGTATTCGGGAGGTAGTGGGTTCGAAACACACGGTCGGCAGTCCTGAAGATGGTTTTCCGTGGTTTCCCATTTTCACACCAGGCAAATGCTAGGGCTGTACCTTAATTAAGGCCACGGCAGTTTCCTTCGCACTCCTAGCCACTTCCTGTCCCATTGTCGCCATAAGACCTATCTGTGTCGGTGCGACGTAAAGCAACTTGAAAAAAAAAAAATTAAACATTTGCTCATGTATTTTGTTTTGCATAAAATAAGTCGAAATATCTTACATAAGTTATATTTTAATACCACTCTCTTGTAGGAATTGTGCAGGATTGTAGTGAAACTTGTGAATGTTTCAAGGACATCGCGTTGAACCATTCATTTGGTTATGCCGTCTGCACCAGGCAGTACGGTGTATACCTGGAAGGTTTAATATTGTTTATGTATGTAGCAGTCAAGCTACATCCGTGTCCGAAGACCATTACACGCTTCTGTTCACCTTTGGTTTTGTGGACGGTCCGCTGAACAGTACCCGCTACATCAACGACGTGTTTCGACCTGTCCTGCTCATTACTGCAACAGGAAGGTGATTAACCGTTTCAGCAGGATAATGCTCGTCCGCACACTGCTGCTACTACGTGACGTGCTCTTCATGGTGCTTGACAGCTGTTTGGTCAGCAGGATCCCCACACATCTCTCTCATTGAACATGTTTGAGACACGATGATGATCCAGCCTGTACCACCAGCTACTAACATTGTGACTAGTGCAAGAGGCTTTGCATACTATACTACAGAATGACATTCCTCACCTGTACGATCACCTGCATTTGGATAATACAAGCCTTTGTGCGTTTGAATTCTGGCTAGTAACCTGTTGTGCGTATTTGAGGTGAATTTTTGCTAGTATTGAGAATAAAACAGCCTTAATTATTATGTCAAGTATAGGGCCATTCACTTTGTGTTGAAAATGCTTTAAGAGTAACCGGAAGAGTGATCTTAATCCAATTCGTTTTTCAGATCTGTGATGCAGATAGAAGAGACATGAATTGAAGCATATCGGATTAGATGTAACAGCAAACAGGCTTCACTGGCATGGCAAAAATTAGGGCTTTATGTCCTGCTCTGAGGATACCTCCACTTTCTAGCGCTGCTACGGTACTTCCTGGTACGCTTTGCTGCAGATTTCCTGAGCTTACTTGATTTCTCAGATTTCCCTCTATCCTCCTGGACCATTTGCGGTACCATTTCTACTGAAGATATTTAGACATGTTGCAAATTTAGCACACTTTTCACCGTTTAAAAAGACCTGCTCAGGAATGTATGGAAGCTATGGTGAAGAATGGTAGCTAGTTTCTCTCATCGGTCGGCCGGCGGGTGCGTGGTGTCTGCCTCCCACCTCCACTGCATAGCAACAAATACAGCACTTCCATCGTTTTGTCCGTGCGTGATATAACAATTACAATTCGAAAATAGCACGTATCTTATGACATGAAATGTTGGAAATGTTCAACTCCACATCGGCACATTTGTTATATCGTGTTAGGAAATTCCGATTCACAAGCATTAATTAGTCTTCCGTAATTGAGGCTATTTCTCTCCTAATATGTTTTGTAGCTTGCAAGCTCCTCGAAACCCCAGCTTCTGTTTGTAACGTTAAAGCTAATTTTAACACATTTAACACTGCAGCATACCTGTAAAGAATACAAACTCTTAAACGAAGCATGACATGTTTCGTTCCACAAGAACATCCTCAGATTTTATCAAATCACTTTAAATCATGCGTATATGTGTACATTATTGTTTACATTGCGTAAACCTGTCAATGATTGAGAGTTGGTGATATTATGAACGTTGTGCAATCGGTGACGACGTCGAAATTTGAAATTTAGGGGCGTCTCGATTTATTTCTTAATTGAAAATTGTTGATATAAGAGAGTAAGGGTTTTGGGACTAGCTAAAAATCTTTTTTTTAATTAGAAGCTATATTTAAGATTTAATTGAATTTAATCCCAACAGGAATCACAATCTTCAGATGATTAGCAAACCATCACGGGACCCAATTAACTTACAGCCCATCTTTACTTTGGGTATTAGGATTCGCCTTTCTTTTCACTATTAACGGAATAACTAGGGCAGTATTAGCTAACTCCTTAATTTATATTATCTTACATGACACATACTATGTTGTTGCCCACCTCCACTACGTATTATCCCTTGGAGAAGTATTTGCTATTATGGCTGGATGTATCCAATGATACCATTTATTCACAGGATTAACATTAAACTCTAAATGACTTAAAATCCAATTTACAACTATATTCCAAGGTGTAAATTTAACATTCTTCCCACAACACTTTTTTAGGTTTAGCTGGTATACCACGATGATACTCTGATTACCCAGACAGCTACACCTCTTGAAATGTAGTCTCAAGCTAAGGGTTTACTATCTCGTTTATTGGAATTATCTCCCTTATCTTCATCATTTGAGAAATAATGGTCTCAAAGCGAACTGTCCTATTCCCTATAAATATGGTGAGTTCTCTAGAATGATACCACCGAGCTCGATAGCTGCAGTCGCTTAAGTGGGGCCAGTATCCAGTATTCGGGAGATAGTAGGTTCGAACCCCACTGTCGGCAGCCCTGAAAATGGTTTTCCGTGGTTTCCCATTTTCACACCAGGCAAATGCTGGGGCTGTACCTTAATTAAGGCCACGGCAGCTTCCTTCCCACTCCTAGCCCTTTCCTGTCCCATCGTCGCCGTAAGACCTATCTGTGTCGGTGCGACGTAAAACAACTAGCAAGAAAGAAAGAATGATACCAATCCTACCCTCCAGCTGACCACTTTTACTCACAGTTACCTGTATTAGCTACCTTCTAATACGGCACAATAGTGTGGTAGATTTAAGCTCTACGTATAAAGTTCTCCTTTTATAAGAGCATGGAAACTTGGTCAAATTTAAATTTACAGAATAGCGCCTCACCATTAGTAGAACAACTAACCTTTTTCACGACCATACACTCTCTATCTTACTAATAATCACTTTCTTAGTAGTTTACATTATAAGAAGCTTAATATTTATGATATGTTTCGTAGCTTGCAAGCTCTTCAAAACCCCAGTTCTTTTTTGTAACTTTAAGTTTGTGATAGTTATGAATAAGTAATAATTCTATGTAATTCGAGCAAACCAAATAATGAAGGAATAAGAATAGAGCAAGATTTGACTTGAAAAGATCTGGTAGGAAGGATAAAAGTAACGAGCCTGCAGAAGTCGCACTCCCGCAAAAATAGTGGCACAACTAAAAAGTATCATTATTTAATTTTGACGTGCACCATATGTAAAGATAGGCCTAATCACTCTTTCGATCTAGAAAACTGCCATAAGTGTAACTGCTTTCTTTCTTACGAAAAAATCAAATGCCGTTATACAAATTCAGCGTACTGAATATCGTCGGTCAAGAATATTGATACCGGGCTAGGTGGCTGTGCGGTTAGGGGCGCGGAGCTTTGAGCTTGCATCCGGGAGATAGCGGGTTCGAGCCCCACTGTCGGTAGTCCTGAAGATGGTTTTCCGTGGTTCCCATTTCATGCCGAGCAAATGCAGGGGATGTACCTTAACTAAGGCAACGGGTGCTTCCTTCCCACTCCTAGGCCTTACCTATCCCATCGTCGCCATAAGACCTGTGTCGGTGCGACGTAAAACAAATTATAAGAAAAAATATTGACACTTCTCATTTGTGATTTATTTAACTGAAACACTGAAAATATGCAATATATGCTAAATAATATCCATGTAGAAATAGGCTGATAAGATATTATCCTTCATTTGATATGGTGTCTTAAACTTTTAAATTTTTCTTTCTCGGAAATGTTCATTTTCATGCCCTTAGGGTTATATAACGAATCGTATTCTTCTTCCTAGGCAGTTTCCTATTAGGGAAGGTCAGCATTACATGTGGATTTGGCCCAGTTTTACGGCCTATGTTCTTCCTGACACCAACTCTATGTGGATGGATGTATTCAACTTTGAGATCTGTTGCGGGTGCTCGTGTAGTGCGCTTTGCCTATATGAAGGATGGATACAACGCATCCCCGTGATATTGTTTTCATTATTACACAAGAACCTTGTTTATCCGGGTCTCCAGTTTATCCCGATCGAAAATAATAGAAACGTATTTTTACAGTATTTCTCTTCTTGAATGTCTTTTCCGCCAAGGATAGTTAAGGACAGGAATTGGAATTAATTCGGCCACGGTCTATCAAAGGTACCCTCCCGGCATTCGCTTGAAATTGAGAATGGGAAACCGTGGAAAACCATTCCCAGGACGGCCAAGGAGGGATTCGAACCCTCGCTCCTCCGAATACAACGCACTAGTAAATCACTGATGGTGAATTCGAAAATGAAATCGGCGCTCCATCAGAAGAAACAGTAACTCTTGGAGAGGCAACATTGCAGCTCGACAAACTAATGGCCTATGGCCTATTTAGAATCCTAGACTGAAACCACAGCGGCAGAACTGCTGTTAGTAAAACGTCTTCGTGATCGTGCCGTGCACAAACGTTATACAAATATAAAACAGAAAAAAACATTACTTTGTTGCGTAAAACATAGTCGTAAGTGTACGAAAAGTGTTCTTGTATATTTTTGGGATAATTTAAAAAGAGGGCATTGTTGCACAACTTGTTAATAGATTATATAACATGTACTCTATTTATTTTATTTTTTCCGAATTATCCATATTTTCCATAATCCGGATCAGTTCCCGCCCCACTTAATCCCGATAAACGAGGTTTTTGTGTGCTATCATCATCATCATCATCATCATCTGTTTACCCTCCAGGGTCGGCTTTTCCCTCGGACACAGCGAGGGATCCCACCTCTACCGCCTCAAGGGCAGTGTCCTGGAGATACGGACTCTCGGTCGGGGATACAACTGGGGAGAATGACCAGTAACTCGCCCAGGCGGCCTCATCTGCTATGCTGAACAGGGGCCTTGTGGAGGGATGGGAAGATTGGAAGGGGTAGGCAAGGAAGAGGGAAGGAAGCGGCCGTGGCCTTATGTTAGGTACCATCCCGGCATTCGCCTGGAGAAGAAGTGGGAAACCACGGAAAACCACTTCGAGGATGGCTGAGGTGGGAATCGAACCCACCTCTACTCAGTTGACCTCCCGAGGCTGAGTGGACCCCGTTCCAGCCCTCATACCACTTTTCAAATTTCGTGGCAGAGCCGGGAATCGAACCCGGGCCCCCGGGGGTGGCAGCTAATCACGCTAACCACTACACCACAGAGGCGGACATTTTGTGTGCTATACTTATATAAAGAGTCTGGTACATCTTCATAATCATCTCGTGTTCTTATTCGGTGTGTGAAAATTTCTCTGATAACCTGAACTACTTTTGTGTATTGGTGTGAATATGTAACCAAGTAGTTCAAACGGGGAAAAGATAGCCGAGGTCCATATGTTTGCCAGCATCCCTGTATTTCTTCTGGAGTTCAAGTGGTGAATCAAGACGTCAGATCTAAATCCAATTTTTAACTTAATTATATTATATAATGATGAGAGTTTGACTCGACGGCTGAATGATCAGCGTTGAGGCCTTCGGTTTAGAGATCGCGGATTCGATTCGCGGGCGGGTCGGGAACTTTAATCACATGGCTCGGGAACTGGTTGTTTGTGTTTATCCCAACACTCTCCTCTTTATATTCACACCACACCACACTACCAACCCCCACAGAAACACACAATAGGTATTACATAGTGATTAGTTAGGAAGGGCAACTGGCCGTAAAACTAGGCCTAATCCACATGTGCGTCATAATTCGCACCCGCAACCCCACAAGATGGCAAAAGCGGTAGAATAATAATAATAAGAATATCATATGAAGCTGAGAGCCGTTCCAGACTTTCAAATCAGTATTAAATATGTGCCAGAGCCCGGAAATCGAATCAGGTCCGGCCAGGTGGCGGACTTAAAATAATTACAGGTAGGCCCTACACAGACAGTTATATGTCCGGTTCCTTGAACGAATGGAAAATATACGGACCTTCGATTTTCCAGGTCCCTGGTTCGACCACCGGCCAGGCTGCCGACCAGCCGTGTCTGGATATTTCCTCCAGCTCTGGAACTCGACGTTTGTGTTTCTCTTAATATAGAACTGAATGACCTCCAGTTTCGGATCACAGATCAATCAATCAATCAATCAATCAATCAATCAATCAATCAATCAATCAATCAATCAATCAATCAATCAATCAATCAATCAATCAATCAATCAATCAATCAATCAATCAATCAATCAATCAATCAATCAATCAATCAATCAATCAATCAATCAATCAATCAATCAATCAATCAATCAATCAATCAATCAATCAATCAATCAATCAATCAATCAATCAATCAATCAATCAATCAATCAATCAATCAATCAATCAATCAATCAATCAATCAATCAATCAATCAATCAATCAATCAATCAATCAATCAATCAATCAATCAATCAATCAATCAATCAATCAATCAATCAATCAATCAATCAATCAATCAATCAATCAATCAATCAATCAATCAATCAATCAATCAATCAATCAATCAATCAATCAATCAATTCAGGATAAGGTAACATTCCACCTACTCTAAATCTTGAGTTGTATATTCTAGAAATATAGCCACCAATTTAACCACTTTTGTCTAGTCCAATAGCCCTCCTTTTCACCAGTAATCTCTCATAACCTACGCTATCAAAAGCCTTTGATAGGTCAATGGCGATACAGTCAATTTGACCTCCTGAATCTGAAATATCTGCTATATCTTGCTAGAATCCTACAAGTTAAGCTTCATTGGAATAACCTTTCCTAAACCCGAAATGCCTTCTGTCGAACCCCATCTGGCTCCCGTTTTATATTGGTTGTTAAGTTTTTTATAACATCCGATACTGTAGTAAATTTTGGTTTGGTGTAATTCACTGTTCACCCGGGTCGCCCGGGCCTTACGCTGGCTCTGCCGAAGTACTAAGTACTGTACTTATTTTCACATATTGAACGATAATTTTGTGTTCAAATTCCATACTACAAGCTTCGTGCTTTTGTTGCGTTTCTATTGCTTTTCACAAGGCTGACCGCTTGTCGTTTTTCTCTGTATATACACTTCGTTTTGTGTAATGTACGTACACACACGTTGCAGAATATAAAGTGCACTAAACCAGAATATTCAAAGTTTGTTTTGAGCACTGTATATATTCATTAACCTCCACATCACACCTGTTACTTCTCTAATTGTAACACTTCCTTTCCTTAATTTTGTTTGTAATTTAGCAGCATTTCAGTAATATTCTTTTGCTTTTACAATCGGATATGATCATCTGCTTTTCAGGAGGAGTCGAAATCACTAACTTGGTCAAAGAAGGCCAGCGTTCTTCCACCTGAGTCACAGCCTGGCTAGAGGACAATATTACAGACATCACACAAGACCACCCATACAATTGTCTGCATGTTCATAGTCCATAAACTGAATTAAACTTCAGTTCCTGAGAAGCTCCCGGTGTTATTTCCTCTGGATTTCAAGTATAAATATTAGACGTGGCCTTATCTAGTGAGAATTAGCTCAGACGTTAAAATGCCATAAATCGATTAGCTGATGAGGTAACAACTCGGGACGTAACAGGAACATTCAACTTGCGGAGGAGGCGGAACCGCAGAGCGTCTATCGCAAATTAACATCCACACAAAATCGATTGCCAATGTCCGGACCGCGGATATGTCGTTTCCTACATCGTGGCTTAGGGCGTACCAACAACTACCGCTCAAATATTCGGTCTCCCTCAACATTTCACGTCCCTCCCTGAAGGGTAGAAACTTCACACATAAGCGTTAATATTGTTTTCTTTTACGATCTAGAGAAAAGCTTCTCACAACGGTGGTCACCATTCGAATCCTGGCAAACATTTTGTGTAACAGAAAGTCATCTCCTTGTACAGATTACAAGTAGAACTGTAGGTGTTATATTATAATTAATGTTGTGTAACCAGAGTTCAGTAATGAGTAGCCGATTTACATACAGGTCCAATGAGAGGTGTGCTTGTCCCTGTGGGAGTAATTCTGGCAATTGTTTCGAAGCTCACATTCACACTAGACCATTTGCCACAATGCATCGTTAAGCCGTATTAGGATGACGTTGGCTGTCATGTGCTTACCGAGAGGCTTATATTGATGTCATGAGAACGATTGAAGTGAATGTGGCATATCGTCGTTGTGCTTGCGCTATGTGAAATATTTCAGCTCAGAATTTTGACCGGTAAGGTTCTGTCATCTAACGATCAATAAAGTGCAATTTATTTCAAAGAATTCTCGCTATTGCGGGTCAGTATTTATCGCACAACATGTACTTATCACATAGCGGTTTTCACAGGCGCAAGGACGATTATTTCTTCACTCTTGTTTCAATCAAATATACCCAACATTAGCCAGCACAGATATCTTCGAGGAATTGGAAATCGTTGAAGAAATGTCATATACTTGTTCAGTTATTTACACTACGGTCGCTGTGCTCCTGAAATTAAGAAAGGAACTGTGCTATGACCAAATATGTAATGATGAATTTGTTCCATTTTGGGGAAGATCACTCAATTTTTATCACTGAAGATGAGAGACAGGTTTCCTATGTGAAGCTGAGGCCTCGACTCTTCGTGCTATAGATCTGAAGAAAATAGATGCTTTTGATATGTGGTGCCTGCGAAGAATGTTACGCATACACTACTACTTCCTACCGTTATCCTGCAGGTGCCGTTTCTGTTTTTCGCATTGCAAAACACAGTTTTAATTTATCAAATGCATCAGCTAAGCGAAAATTAATGCAATTAATTCCTGTTTCCTATCGAACTATCCCCATCTCGATGACATTGAGTTGAGGCTCTATATTCTTCGTCGCTGGCAGACATTATGATTTCTACAGTTAGGTTGACAAACTGATGAAGGAAGGAATGAAGGAGAAGCTGCAATTTTCAAACGACAGAAATGGTAACATTTACAAAAGCATTGTGTTGCCAGTTTTCCTCTTTTTTTAAAAAAAAAACCAGGAGTACTCTCACTGAAGTAATGAACATAGAAATATATATTTCACTCATCTTTATTGTACAACTTCTTTTCCATTCTGTGGGTTGAAGGCCATTCATCCGTGAAATATACTGAACGTCTTTACAAAACATCTTGTGGACATTACTTCGATCAGGAGATAAATATGACATATTGGTTTCCCACTTTGCATTATATCCACATACGTGTTTATTTTTCCGTTTTGCCTCCTCGGGTTTAAATGATGGATTTCTTGTGACAAAGCAGAAGTAAAATCATCACTATACGACGTCGAATCCATTTGAAATATCACAAAAACATTAAAAGAAAAACACCAGTTAATAGAACACGTCTGCGTTGATGCACTTCCTGCTACAGAATGGCTAAACATCCCACTCCACGGACTAACGGCAATTAGGCAGTCAGAAGGTACATTTGGAGCGTTTATCAGAAGATGCTATAAACTGTTTCTTTGGACATTCGAAGATTGCGCTATGTTTAGTTGAAGCTAAATGGCAGGACAGTTGTGCGTTGTGAAAATTCGCCCCGATGACAGTAACAGGAAAATTCGTTGACCTAGAAAACGAAACAATGGTGAGACAAATGACGCCCCGCGCGGGACATTTACAAAATACCTTAACATGCGGGATGGTTGGTCACCCTGCGATACAGTGCTGTATAAGGCATCTTTGATATGAGGTAGATTGATATATGGGTGTCAGGGAGCATTCCAGGGACTTCTCTCTACCACACCAAAGTCGTGTTTATCCTCGCTCGCACATAACAGATGGCCATTACTCTCCAAACGGGACCCCGGATATCCGAAGGAGGAAGATTTAGTAACATCTTCGCCATTACCTTGAAGACTACTGTCGCTCGGATTGGTCTCCATGTATGCAGTCTTCTTCGATATCGGTAAGACGGCCGTTCCAATTGGACTTGATATTATAGATCCAACCTGTTCGGCTTCTTGACTGACTAGTCAAAGTAGTTACGTCCGGTTCAGACGACCCTCGGTTCCATTCCCGGCCGGGTCGAGAATTTTAACTCCGTATACTTAATTCCCCTAGCTCGGGGCTGGGTGTTTGAATTAGAATGCACATATTCATTTACATATAACACATCACATATTAGCCACCACTGAAACACGCAATAGTGGATACATCCCTCCACATAAGTTGGTGTCAGGAAAGGCATCCGGCGGTTAAACTAGGCTATTTATATCCATTTATTACAAACACTTCCTCAATGTACAGGTTGCCTAAAAGACAAAGTATGCTGTACTTAATACCAACCAATATTGTGTAACTAGCGAATGTACCCGTGCTTCGCTACGGTATTCTACATTGTATTCGAATATCGAAGTAAATAGTGTGCATGCACTAAATAAGATTCTTTTAAAATTGCATGTCTCTTAGCGTTATCCGAGAAAGAGCATGGGGAGGTCCCCGTACGTTGTTTCCAATGTAAAGTGTTTGTTATGGATTTGTGATATAACGGCAGGCTCACTTGCCTACTGCCATTCACAATCGAGTTGTGAAGTTTACATTATAATTGCAGGCCCCATTGCCTACTACGCGGACAGAATCGATTTGGGGAGTTTTCGTTAAAATGGCAGCCCCCTTTCCTACTTCCAGACAGATTACAGTTTGTATTTTAATGGCAGGCAATTACCCTACTATCACTCGAAATTGAGTTGTGCAGTTATCATTAAAATGCCAGGCCAATTTTTCTACTTCCAGCCAGCTTACTGCCAGTCACACCAAGTTGGTGAGTTTCCATAAAAATAACATTTTAGATGAGGACATTTCTTTATAATGGCGGGCACCGTTGCCTACTGCCAAACACAATCGGGTAGGGGAGTTTTAAACAAAACTGCATGCTCGCTTGCCTTCTGCAAGTCAGATCGAGAAGGGAACTATTCATTACAATTGTAGACCTTCCTTACTAATGACAGTTACACAGGAGTTGGAGAAGGAACCCTTTCATACTGCCAGTCAAAGTCGGTGTGGGGAGTACTGATTACAATAGCAGACCCACCCTTTCTCGATCGCTACAAATCGACATCAGTGAATATATATAGATCGACATACGAAAGTATGTGCGTGTTTACAATATTGAAGACCTTCATTTACAGATTAACTGCTACTAAACGTACGTCATATCGACAAAGGATTATACCATAAGACACGCCGGATTTAGTGGCCTAAATGGCTGGTCCTATGAAATGTCATCTATTCTTGGGTCAGACTGAATTAGAAACGTGGAACAGGGTAACGTTTTTGTAAATGTATTGGAAAATCAAATGCCCCTCAATAAATTATGCTAGTGTGAGTTATGGACATAATAAAGCGGTAACAGAGGAGAAATTTAGGTCCAGTGATTCCTAGGTAAACAAATAACAAAAAGATGACTAATGGTGTTATTACTTAATCTATTCGAGGGCGGTTATAACATCCAACGATATTCCGCCAATATCCCGCAGATAGGCCGATTGACGCATCTCTTGCCTTTTACCCAAGGAACAACCACGCATTTAAAAGCATGATGAGGAAAATGGCAGTACGTTACTTTCCTGCTGGCGTGCAGTCAGAGACGTTGCCATGGTAACCTGTAGGTTCGTTGTCGGTCTGTCGGTCACTCAATGCAGAGCATGATACCAGCGGAAAATTGTAAATTTCTCCGTCATGTGAAGAGTAAGGTAAATTATGAACATAACGAAAGTTGTTTATAATGAAGAGACGTTTCACGTACGGTAAACGAAGTTTACAGAAAATCAATAGTATAAGAGAAAATGGAGGAAAACCATTCTGGTTTTCCTATAAACACCCCGTCTGTTCAATGATTTTAAAATGATATGCATATTGAAACCTTCCCCGGTATGAGTATACTCAAAATATGAAGTTTGGTTGAGATCTATCCAGCCGTTTCGACGTGATGGTGGAAAAATCATTCTGGTTTTCCTATAAACACCCCGTCTATTCAAAGATTTTAAAATGATATGCATATCTAAACCTTCCCCGGGATGAGTATACTCTAAATATGAAGTTTGGTTGAGATCTATCCAGCCGTTTCGACGTGATGGTGGAAAAACCTTCTGGTTTTCCTATAACCCCCCCGTGTATTCAAAGATTTTAAAATGATATGCATATCTAAACCTTCCCCGGGATGAGTATACTCTAAATATGAAGTTTGGTTGAGATCTATCCAGCCGTTTCGACGTGATGGTGGAAAAACCATTCTGGTTTTCCTATAAACCCCCCGTGTATTCAAAGATTTTAAAATGATATACATATCTAAACCTTCCCCGGGATGAGTATACTCTAAATATGAAATTTGGTTAAGATCTATCCAGCCGTTTCGACGTGATGGTGGAACAGACAAACAGACAGACAAACAAACAGACACGAAACGTAAAAACCACCGATTCGGTCTTGAGTTGACCTAAAACGGATAAATATCTGAAAAATTGGCAAAACAAAAGAAATTACAGACAGCGGACCCCCTACAATTTTATTTATATAGATGAAATAATAAACAAAAGTCTGTTGAATTTTAAAGAAAATCACTGAAGATGGTTTCCTAAAATATTTATTGACGATTTCAAGGCCGAACGTGCAAAGTCAATAATCAAAGATTTTGACAAGTGGAATGTCTAGCAGAACTCAATAAAATTTCTGGGTATCGTGTCTTTATTCCCTATTAGCAAGCCCATGACTTCGATCATTTTTAGGTTATATGCTTCCTTGTAGAAATAAACTGTGAACTGGTATATTCCCTTCTTTTCACGATCAACACCGTCAGCTTGTCTCTCGGAGGATTCGAAGCGTACGGTCAGATTGATTATACTGTACATCCTACATTGTTGTTTTTGTAGGCAATTATATCGATCATTCGAGTGCTTCTATTCTCTGACAAACCATAGATCTCTTCATGGACGGTGAATCCGGTTCTTCTGAGGGCCTGGGCGATTGTGATTCTTTTTTGATGATCATCATCATCATTCCGTGTCCGGTCAGCATTTCCAAAATGTAGCAACTCCGATGGCCTTGTTGTTCGCCTCGATCAGGTCCTTTGTAGTGCAGGGATGTTCTAGTAGAGGACAGATGAGCAGGTGGTTCGGCTCTTGTGTTACACCACACTCGCAGGATGCATCTTCATCAGCTGGAACTATGGCCCATTTTTGCATGTTGGTCTTGCAAAGAGGTACGCCCACCCTAGGACGATTAAGTGATCTCCAAATAGGGTAGGGCAGGTCGTTTCCTAGAGCTAGCTATTCCTTTGCAGGAGTATCAGACGGCAGTATGCTCTTCCACCTGGTGATGCGGTTAGACTCAGGTGTACCTATCAGTGGTTGAGTCCTGGTGATGAAGCTTTTTCTCGACTTCAGTCGACAGACTACAGCCTGGTGATCATGCAGTGGGTGGCGGGAATCATTAGTTTGCTTCGTCCGCTCTGCATCAGCAGCAACAGCCCTTCTGATAGTGGCGGGAGCTATTCCAACAATCGGGTAGAGTTTGTCAACTGGGGTTGGCTTCAGACATCCCGACAAGGTTCGTATGGTCTCGTTGATTGCAATGTCAACCTGATTGGTGTGAGTGGATGCACTCCACACAGGTGAAGCGTACTCTGCAGTGGACACATACAAAGCAAGAGCAGAGGTTCTCAGGACGTGAGGGCTTGCTCCCCAGGTGGTGGCTGTGAGCTTTCTGAAAATATTGTTCCGTGAATTAATTTTCAATCTGGTGTTGTGGCAGTGTTTCTTGAAGGACAGTGTTCGGTCAAGAGTAACACCTAGATGCACAGGTGTTGGACAATGTTCTAGTCGTTTGCCTTGCCATGTAATGTCCAGTTCCCGCCGAGCTTCTCTATTCCTTAAGTGAAATGCGCACACTTGTTGGGATTTGGCTTTAGATGATTGCCTTCATAGTAAGAGCCAAGAGTATCTAGTGCAGCAGTCAACTTTCCCTCCACCTCTTCAAATGGGCGGCCACTGCAGTATCATCGGCATAGATGAAGAGCCTGGTATGTTCCGATGATGCCTAGCGATGCGTAGAGTTTCGCCGTGCTGGCAGGAATCAAGAACGTATGCAAGTGTTTCAGTCTCGTTGAGGCATCGCTTACAATGGACCTACCTAGCACAGCACGAACACCTGCTACATTCCCCGTCATCTTGAGGTCGTCTCTCCATTCGCTGTGTGATAATCCCTTGTGGTGGCTGATCCATTTATTGGAAGCTGGATGTTCTTTAAAAAGTGCGTAACCGGGAAAAGGCGAAAGAAGATGAACTTGTAGATTCAGTCTGATGGTACTTGTGAGTAAAATGTTGTCAGAGTAAATCGCTCTGTAAGTCATATGCGATCGTGTCCATATCGGGAAAGAAAAGCAGTGGCGAGAGCACTGATTTGCTATGTATAATTAAGGGAAATATTTTGGAACTATCAGCTGCACATCTGACGCTGCTGCTATTGTTTACACACATCATTTGTATCCATCCAATAAACTCCTCGGGCACTCTGTGTTCGCGCAACGCGTTTCAGATGAGCTGGTATGGACCATGATCAAAGACCTTCTATATGGCTACATTACGGATCAAATAGCGCTTCAACATGCTAGTAGCTAGTAGGCACTTTCGCGCTTGTTCTCAATAGATGACTGGATGCTAGTGTGAGCGAGTTTTTGTTTTTTTGCTAGTTGTTTTACGTCGCACCGACACAGATAGGTCTTACGGTGACGATGGGACAGGAAAGGGCTAGGAGTGGGAAGCAAGCGGCCGTGGCCTTAATTAAGGTACAGCCCCAGCATTTGCCTGGTGTGAAAATGGGAAACCATGGAAAACCATTTTCAGGGCTGCCGACAGTGGGGTTCGACCCTACTATCTCCCGAATACTGGATACTGGCCGCACTTAAGCGACTGCAGCTATCGAGCTCGGTCGAATTCTTTACAAGCGATGAAGTTATCTGTAGGTGAAGAGTTGTTTTTATATGAAAGTAGTCTTCCGATATCTTGATATTTACATAGACAAAGATACTCAGCGCACCCAGTTTATGACAATCGACATTAATTCGATGAATTCCTTCATTTGCATAGAATACTTAAATATAACGAACAAACATTTTTCGAATATTATCGAATGGTGCTAGGTACATTTTACTATATTTTAGATAATAATGTATAAAGGACCTTATTCCAAGGCACACAAAAACATTCCATTTCAGAAGAAGAGAAACTTGTAGTAACACTGAGGTAAGGGAATTGATGAAATTAAAATATAATATTATTTTATTTTCTATATTTATACTTTCATATTACACATAATTCTTTTAAAATGTTAAAATCGGAGTGGAATGGAATGAAATCAAATTGTCTTCTTTTATTAACTTTTCGCAATCCATGATTACTACTCTGTTGGCAAGCTTCAAATGGTGCAAGGAAACAGACAGTGGACCGTTTCACTCGCTTTACGGGTGCTAGATAGCGCTAGCTCGATCGAGTAGCCGCAATTTGTTCCGTATTCGCAGCCTGAGTCTAGAAAAGCTATGTGTAACCCGGCGCCCCTGCCGCATCTGTTGCATTTTCTTGATGATTACAGTATTTTTGTCACCCGTCTCTTGGTATTGGCCGGAAAAAATATGACAATATGAAAGCTACTTGGGTGAGGAGTAATGACATTTGGAGCACAACTTGTGCGTCTGGATTTTATGAAAATTGCCTCTCAAAGAGCTGGTCATGGTGCAATAACACTTTCCTTTCCTGCCTAGTGAAGGAAACAATGGTAAACTATCTCACACTTAATCTTGCCTAGTACGGCTTAGTTTAACACCACCATTCGTTTCTGTAGTTTCCCCATAACCAAAAATCTTGGATTGTGCTATTTGAGAATCCAACCACCCTCTGGGCTAACGAACTAACAGATATAAGGTAAGTATTCAGGATACTTCGCTCTCGTGCACTTGTCCGCGGAGGAAACAAGTTTGTTAGGAGCCTATATGTCTCACGAAGATGTGGTAAGTAGCAGCATATAGTACACCTGTGTAACGTCTGAGATTTACTTCATATAACACGTCCTCTTATCGTAAATACTTCACTTATGTACCTGAATGGCGAACTCAAGAAGAGCTGTACTGTGAGCATTTCCCGAAGAAGGTCGTTACTCTTGTTTTAGCTTTGTTTAAAGTAGGGACTTAAAACCCTACGATTATAGGTGTTCATTCTGAAAGTTTTGCAATAAAGTTCCGCACAGAATCTACGCTGCCGCGTCTTCAGTCTTTACTGCTCATTCGTTACTTTGTCCGGCTTCATAGCTAAATGGTTAGCGTGCTGGTCTTTGGCACAGAAGTCCCGGGTTCAATTCCCGGCAGGGTCGGGAATTTTAACCTTAATTGGTTAATTTCGCTGGTACGAGGGCTGGGTGTATGTGTCGTCTTCATTATCATTTCATCCTCATCACGACGCGCAGGTCGCCTACAGGAGTCAAATCAAAAGACCTGCACCTGGCGAGCCGAAATTGTCTTCGGACACTCCCGGCACTAAAAGCCATACGCCATTTCATTTCATTTCATTCGTTACTTTCATGCCTGATTCAGTCTCATTTCAGCTAATTCCAACACCCGTGATGTAGGAGTAGAGTGTCTGCTTCTAGCCCGTAATACCCAGGTTCGATTCCCTGCTTGTCTAAGTATTTTAATCCTTGAATGACGGCTGGAACAGGCTTCACTCAGTTTCGTGACACCAAGTGACGAACCCTGTGATATGAGAAGCAGTGGTCCAGGTCATGAAGGCCAAGTGACACGACTGACATGTTTACCAAGTGAGCATCTGCTGTTCATAAGATTTTGCGGTTTCCCTGTAATCCCATACATTTTCATGGTACTGTCTGAGGATCCAATCTGCCACCCACCTGATGACCTAACATACATACATCTGATTGTACGGCGCGAGTGAGAGTCGGAACTAACATATTCCGTATTGCCCTCTTAAAACCCTGGCAACCATCCAGTGAGTTGGCCGTGTGGTTAGGGTTGCGCATCTGTGAGCTTGCATTCGGGAGACTGTGGGTTCAAATCCCACTATCGGCAGCCCTGAAGGTGGTTTACCGTGGTATCCCATTTTAGCACTAGTAAAATGTTGGGGCGTTACTTTAATTAAGGCCACGGCCGCTCCTTTCCCCACACCTAAACCTTTCCTATCCCATCGTCCCCATAAGACCTATCTGTGTCGGTGCGACGTAAAAGCAAACTGTAAAAGAAATCCACCATGTCAACGCTACGTTGCTATGCCCACGATATCAACATTTGTGGAAAAACCAAAGGCTTGCATAACTTTGTTACATCTTCATTTTTTTGACGGATAACAACGTATAATCCTTTTCCTGCAATTAAGTTCCAGATATCCTGATAATTATTTAGTCTCTTAAACAATCACCGTCACCACCACCATCACCACCACCCCCACCATCACCACCACCACCACTAAAACAATACAAGTGATGCTGTGTGCCGTAAGTACCTGTTTCCTGGGCCCGCACACAGAGAGACTTTGCCCTTGTCAGCCTGGCTAATTTGTGAAGCTGGAGTTGGTCTATCAAGCTTCCAAGTCATTGCATTAGCATTAGTTGATCTGCTTCCAGACTGCACTGTAAGAAAGCAGATGTAATGTTCATTACATGAAGAAGTCATTAAGGATATTACACGACCATTAATAAATCAGATTTAAGTATTCAACATTCTTGGAAGTTAGTGGGAGAATTTAATTTCACTTCTGGACGGATACCACTTTTCGTTGCGTAATATCTTCCAACTAGAGCAGCACTCCTGCCACAAAGGAAGTTTACAGAATTGAGAGTAATGAGGCAATAAGGCATACATTTCCATAAGCAGAAGACAGGATGTGAGCCGCAAGGAATAAGTTCAGAAATCCATTAGAATTTCAACAGCACAGATGTAGAGTCTGACGTAATCAATGAAAAACTTGCTTGCACTCGAATGTAGGGTAAGTTATTAGCGTATGCATTGAGTGAGTTCAAGTATTAAGGCTGATTCTTCCTTCGTTCTTGTTCTTTGTTCGATCAGGTATAGATCGTGAGGTAACAGTAATTTACCTTTCATAGGCTGAGAAATATCTGCACTGATGAATAAAGTTCGGATGTTGAGGAAAATTCATATTTCTTTCCTGAGCTCATTTTACCCGAAATCTGAGATATAACTGTGAATGATGGGTCCCTGCCCCTTTAAAGTAATTTTATGTTAATGAATATTGAATTTTCACGACCGCATTGTAATTGAAACCGACTTTCAACTTATTAGGTCGTGTTACGTACATTCAGTACGTGTTGAAGAGATGTTAAGTACAGAACAAAAATGGCCAACCAGACACCATAGCTCAATTGGTGTCTGGTTGGCCATTTTTGTTCTGTACTTAACATCTCTTCAACACGTACTGAATGTACGTAACACGACCTAATAAGTTGAAAGTCGGTTTCAATTACAATGCGGTCGTGAAAATTCAATATTCATTGACTTGGCCCTCAACGGGCAACATAAACGCACTCTACAGTGCGATGGTAGTAGTACCAGACCTGTAGCTCAGATCCTTTCCAACAGAACAAAGATGGCCTAGGCCACCATAGCTCAATTGGTAGAGCAACCGACGCGAAATCGGGAGGTTGTGGGTTCGGATCCCACTGGTGTCTGGTTGGCCATTTTTGTTCTGTACTTAACATCTCTTCAACACGTACTGAATGTACGTAACACGACTCAATAAGTTGAAAGTCGGCTTCAATAATTTTATGTTGCATATAAATGCATATTTTGACTATTTTTATTGTTTTGGTAATATTTTGGTAACTTTAGCCATATATTTTGTTGAAAAATGTATTTCTCCTTTGTGTTCAGAAATAAATAAGCGGCAGGTTTAGAATACGTGATGCCGGGAACGTGATGCTGTATGAAGATATAAAAAAGCATGTTAGTACTTCATTTTTTGGCCTTTCTTAAGGGGAACAGAGTGAAAAATGTGCCTCAGGCCTAGGCTACTGAACGAATGTACCTATGCCGGGCTGAGTGGCTCAGACGGTTGAGGCGCTGGCCTCCTGACCCCAACTTGGCAGGTTCGATCCTAGCTCAGTCCGGTGGTATTTGAAGGTGCTCAAATACGTCAGCTTCGTGTCGGTAGATTTACTGGCACGTAAAAGAACTCCTGCTGGACAGAATTCCGGCACCTCATCGCCTCCGAAAACCGAAAAGGTAGTGGGACGTAAAGAAAATAACTGCATTATTATTATTATTGTTATTATGAATGTACTTGAAGTAGCTCTGTCAGTTTGCATATTAAATGTGCCTGCTATATTATCGCTAATAACATTTTGGCCCGTTCGATGTTAATAATACTTTAATACTTACTACCTGTCCTTCAAATTATCTTTAGGCCATATTTTGCTAGTTTTAGGGCATATTTTATACTTATTTAGGTCATAAACTTCCGTACCCTACTAATGGGTGTATAAAACATAATACACAAGTAGTATGTCTGTTAAGAGTCCTTTGATTGAGTTGGTTGTAGTGATCGTTGTTTTAACCCTTAGAAGAAGAAATACGATCCATTCTTACTTACACAACAAGAAATGGTCAAAGTATCCAGATACAGTCCAATAAATTATATCACCGAGCTCGATAGCTGCACTCGCTTAAGTGCGGCCAGTATCCAGTATTCGGGAGATAGTAGGTTCGAACCCCACTATCGGCAGCCCTGAAGATGTTTTTCCGTGGTTTCCCATTTTCACACCAGGCAAATGCTGGGACTGTACCTTAATTAAGGCCACGGCCGCTTCCTTCCCACTCCTAGCCCTCTCCTGTCCCATCGTCGCCATAAGACCTATCTGTGTCGGTGCGACGTAAAGCAACTAGCAAAAAAAAATATTGGTTTACTCAACACTGCTCTCTTTTAACTCCACAGAACATTTCGCAAATATCTCAAGAATAGCTGTCGCGTACTCGTCGTTGACGGGTTAGTGTTTGTAATTCCAGAAGAAATGACGTCTAATGGAGACAAAACGCACCTCAACTAACAACAATAGTTAGTGTAATGTTATCGTAGTGGCTTAGGACGTTGTAATCCATCACATTTTGTTTTCTTTCGGATCGGAGATATTAGGACTCTCAAACGATTACTTCTTCCTTAATTCCTTAACATTATCTCATCTTCTTTGGTTAAAACGGAGAGCTGGACATGATTTGCTTTAAGGTGATTATATAATGCATTCATTGCGTTAAGAGGATTCATTTTTATACGTAGAAGCTTATTTCGGAAAGACCCGTACACAACTCAAGGTGCCAAGTTCACTGCACTCACAGTACTATCTCTATCGCCCACTTCTCCTTACATCGCGCCAGCATTTCAAAAGAACTTCACTCCCATTGGACAATAACGACCTCCACCCGCACATCTTTACCACCCTGTAACATTAAATACCGGAATATACACGATAGGATGTAACATTCGAGAGTCTGCTTTCGAATGGGGTATAAATCGATTTCAAAGTTTCTTAACATTGATTGATCGTATCTTTTCGGAATCATCTCTTGTCAGTTGATTTTACACGAAATGTGTGATAGTCCATGGAAGATTTTTCTCCATATATGACTAAATCGTTGATATAATTAGTTGCAAAGGTTTATTCTTTTTCTTTTTTTGCTAGTGGTTCAATGTCGCACTAACACATCGAAGGTTTCGGCGACGCAAGGATAGGAAAGCGTTAGGATTGGGAAGGAAGCCGTTGCGGCCTTAATTAAGGTACAGCCCCAACACGTGCCTGGTGTGAAAACTGGAAGCCACAGAAAACCATCTCCAAGGTTACCAACGCTGGGATTCGAACCCACCATTTCCTGAATGCAAGCTCACAGCTACATGGCCCTATCTTCAAGACCAAGGAATTTGTGTATGCACGTGTAAGTCAAATGTTCTTGCTTTTTCCTTCCGTATATGATGAAGTTATCTAACCGCTACACACACCTAATTTGCTATCTTCGTTTCATAGTAAAGGACCGCTTCTCTGAGGAATATAATTAGGAAGATCACGACAGTGATCATCACTTTTGGCTTCGTCTCCGATATTGCGATTGGAATCCGATCGTAAACAGCAGCCTATTGTTCGTTATTGCAGCTTAGGAAACAAAAGAGAGAAAAATAAGCTCTATGGCACGCACCAGTGGAGGTGTACAGCTGGTAGCGTATGTGCTAAGGCGAGGGCTGCATCACACTTATTGCTCAGTCGACTTTGGGCTGTTCACATGGAAGGGGGCATTTTGTTCTCGTATAATATGAACTTCACTGGATATTATCTACCGAACAGCGTTCCCACCACATGTGGCTAGCCTTTTGTTCGAAAGCTAGCGGGTTCGATTCTAGCAGAGGTCAGAGTCATTAGATGATCCATAAATGAGACAACTCTTCGTCGTTAAGGGATCAACTGCTAAGCTAGAAATGACGTTAAACAAATACTGTGGTATCACAGGCATTAGTATCTCTGGGTTTCATTTTCTACTCATGTCAGGTACCTATCTAGTAATACTGTATGATGGTCAGAAATGGGTATAAATTATAGTTTTGTACGTATTCTAATTTTTGCCCCATATTTCGTATTTATCTCTGATTAGGTACAAAAAAGCCGAAATAGAATTAGTTCAGTTGTTTTGTTTTGTCTGTTTGTTTGTGACAATCTATTGGGAAAACAAATCAACCGAATTTCTATATAAATTCCTTATATGAGTTCAGAGATAGCTGGGCTGTACACTATGCGATATATCATTTGATTAGCATACAGTGGCGTAGTAATATTAGGGGATCGAAAACCTCAAACCAAATCACATGGTGCTATAGCCCTAATGGTTCTTGGCCTACCAAGCGACCGCTGCTCAGCCCGAAGACCTGCAGAATACGAGGTGACACATGGTCAGTGCAACTAATCTCCTCAGCCGTTATTCTTGGTTTTCTAGACGGGGGTTGCCATTTCACCGTCAGATAGCTCCTCAATTGTAATCAAGTAGGCTGAGTGGACTTAGAGCCAAACCTCAAGTCCAGGTAAAAATCCCCGACCTGGTTGGAAATCGAAGCCGGGACACGCGGCCCCTAGACTGCGGGGCCACCAAGGGGTTCAAAACAAGAAATACCAAATTTCTCCTTGAACATTAGCAGTATCCAAACGCTGGATATTTCTCTCAATTTCCTCGTTTAACCGGCGACTCAAACGTTAAGCAGGACCAACCCTGACAGTAACCAGATTTATGACTGTCTACAGCTTCTGTTGTTACCAATAACAGATGGATCTTAACCAATAGCATGCTTGCTTTGTCAGTGACAGTCCACGTGGAGTACTTCAAAAGCGTGCCGGTCCTGGAGCCGGCTTGCTTGTCAGGTCTCCAGTGTTGCACAGCTGCACACAGTTCTGTCCAGTCTGACTGCTCGCTCTCAGAGGTTACGTAGTTGAAACGAAGAGTTGATAACGCTGTATATCGAGTTGGAGAAATCCTGGCATCCCGCGGACCAGGAATGTAAACACAACCGTCCAGCTAGGCTTCAAAAGCGTGCCGGTCATTAACAAGGAAATTGCAAGAACTATACATATTAAAAGTTGTAAAACATACTGTATAATATCCGATATTCCACGTGTTTTCACCTTCTTGATTATTATTATTTTAGTATCAAACTTCGAAATATTAGTTAAATATAAAAATAGACTTTTAAAAGTTAAAGGACCATAAAGCTACGAAGATTATACACAATGCATGAAAATTCAGTACTATAACATCTAAGGATAATATAAGAGACATAAACAAACCTTTCTTGGTAAATAATCATGGGTCTGAAACGAGTTATTGACTGACAAAATCAGAAACTGTACTGTAATGGCGTTAATTATGACTCATTCTTTAAAACCATCAATATTAGGCTACATATTCTGTTAAACATGTTATGACATCAGTACGTTTTCACTAGTCTCCGGTAGAGTGAGAGTATGTTAGAGACTCAAATTACATCGCTCCGGTGCTTGCAGTCGCAGACTTTCTCCAGCAAATGCCTGGGGTCATTGAACGTGTGCGACGTCAATAGCACGTCGTTGCAGAACGTATGCTGAAGCAGGAACAGTTTTTTGGTAAAATATTACAATTAAATGATTTATTCTTAAGCACCTCAAAAAATGTACTTCAGCTTTTGATTTTTGACCTATGGTTACTTACTTAAAAATATAGGTTGCTATCCTCAGACGTTTGAGTATTAAATTTTGATACACCCTGTATATATGGAATGGAGAATTGCTATAGTGACAAAACCACTGTCAATTTTACCTAGCTAAATTTCTTTACCTGCTCAATTTTTCTCTTAAAACGGGTTGTCAGGTTTAAAATATGATGTTATTTTGTTTAGATGGATACCTTCCGGGTCTAGATTAATAGACGTGATATCTTTTAGCTTTACGTGAATGAGGCAAACTTTATGTTTTGCAAATACTTCGCACGTTATCTCAGAAATGAACCAGACCGATCACGTCTTTCTGGCATTTCATGCAAGTATTCGTCGAGAAATTTATGTTGACCACGAACGTCTTGAGGCTAACAACATCGGAGCTCATCCAATGGATTGATTTTAACCACCTCACTCCAGGCTAAAATCTAGGAGAATTATCCTCCGTACTTCAGGTAAAGCAAGACTTCTCTTTTGGAAACCAAATAACCCAGTCTAGATGGAATAACGCGAATATCTACCGGCTGACTGCAACAAAGACTGGGTTGTACGGAAGTCAACTGACCGTTTAAGGACTGGTGTTGACAGATCGAAATATGCTCTATAACAGTTCAATTTCACTTCAGAAAATACTATGTGCATCTCTGGTGAAGAATAGACAAAGAATCCAATGCGGAGTGGCCTTGTATCAGTGACCTCCCTTGGTCAACTCTTGTTATTTTCCGACCCTGACGGTATCAGAGCACTCGAGGCCTAGGAAGCCTTTACTTTTCACGCCATTCGTGGTCCTTACCTTTCGTTGGCCGATACCTTCATTTCTGAAGTGTTGGATCTCTTCCATCCTTTCCCCAGATTAGTGTTATCTAAACGATGGTTGTCTAGTTGTACTTCCTCTTAAAACAATTACCACCGTCACCAACACCTTGTATCAGTTTTCCTGGTTTAAGCGATATTTGATGCTTACTGGTGACAATACCGTGGCACGGTTATGGACGACAAACCATCTGATTGTTGAATTTGGTCAGTGCACTGAATTTCCTAGTGCCCTAACAATGCACCAGTATGTACTGTATACAGTACTCTACCTACAGTGAGAGAAATCATATACCACGTTTCCATGGGGAACTCAAATTGATTTGAATACGCTTTCCATTTCGAATACCTCATGGAAACGAGGACTCAGTTCGTACTGAGTCTAAAAATCGATCCTACAAGAAAGCGGGATCGAATTGAACTCAATACCAATATAGTATCATAAAAACGCGGAGCGTATTGAAATCGATTTGAAATTGGTACGGATGATCGATTGTAGTTTGTTTATAGTATGCTTCCTGTGATTTCATTCGCGTTCATTTGATTTTAGATGACTGCACCTTATATATCTTACTAATGTATGTTTAGTATTAATAGTAATCTGTGGACGCCGGAGGAGAGCTAAAACGTTATGGAAATATTACGGTAAAAGGAAATGCCGGAGCTCTTCGACGGAAAACGATTTGAAGCCATTCTATATTCAGCACATGAAGCTAGTTTGTACAAAGCGATTGTTACTTTTTCCTCAACAGACATTGGTTTGCTCACGAAAAATTTGTTTGATTTGAGGTGTGGTTCAAGACGTAGACATACGAACTTAAATGTCGGAGAACTCAGCTTGAAGTTGTCTAACCAATCACCTTCTGTGGAGTAACGTTGTACTATACGCTCCTACCAGTCTTTACTCCTTTCTATGATACAGTACAATCTTCTCTTCATATGATCATTTTTGCTCAGCTTAGACTGAAGAAAAACCATATTCTGTGCTTGCAAGTGCTGCAGGAAAAACACCTTTTCCCTCTGTCGCTCCAATCGTTCATTCTCCCATCTCTGAAATGAATGGATTAAACTTACAAAAGCCAGATGCACTATTAGGCACAATAACACAGCTTTTTAAACTTCCATTGCTTTCGGTGACTTTACGGGCTACTGGCTGCACATAAAACAAATATGTATCACGGACCTGAAATTCCTTTGGTAATAATGGACGAGCACTTCTTCATTTACTCTACTTTGGTTAGGGTTGGCCGTTGCTGTCAAGCGCTACATGTCGGAGTATTCTCGCATCGCATGGGCTCGCGCGATCTCGTACTCTGCGAGTGTCAAAACTAACGTATTCAAATCGATCTGATTACGGATTAAATCTTACATGGAAACAGGTAACGTATTGAGTACGGAAAGCGTATTTAAATCGATTTCAATTTTCATGGAAACGTGGTAATAATCTACTGTTCTGTGTTTCTCAGGAATAACCCATTGTGGGTGGGGGTAGTAGAATACATCCACGGCATTCTCTGCCTGTCGTAAAAGACGACTAAAAGGGGATCTTGGGCGCATGACTTGACGTCCACAGGTGCCAAAATTGAGTCTGGGATAGTTTCCACTTGTGTCAGATTCCCCACATTCATTTCTGCTGTTCGACCTCCCCTGCTCAACTCTTGTTCTTTTCCATTCCCAACGGGATAAGGTTTGAGAGGCTTAGGAGTCCTTCATTTAAAAGACCTTCCCTTTCTTTTGTAGGCACCTTCATTCTTCTGGTTGCCCAGTTATATTCCCTCTTGAAGTAATCACAACCACTAACACTTTCTAATGTATAAAAATTCTCGTGTGATTACGGATCAAAATATGTTCAATAGAGAGAAATTTTGGCATATTATCTGGAATACTTACATCAGCTAAAGCACGACCTCTCCAAAGTAAAATAATATACCTCCTGAGGTCTTCACATCTAAGCTTTCCTCCCAAATCCTGTTAATACGTTACTCAACGACGATTTTGGTAGCTATTTCTTGTTATCGCCCCGTCTATCCCTTTCCGTGTTCACTCGGTGCAATTCGAGCGCTGCTTCTCCGTGATATTCGCCTTTAAACACAGTTAGAAACTAGTTGGCTAAAATTACACGCATTTATCTGGCCCCTCAGGTTCCATTGGATGAGCCTTACGACAAATTACTCCGCAGCCAATGGAGCGCTTAGAGAGAACGATAGTCTTGAACGAGTTCCAATAACGGGGATTGACTTACTCCCTTGAATGAGTAACAGAACCGTTTACATAGAATGAGAATGGAACAGTTATGAGTACTTGAAATTCTGTTAAAAATATAAAGTTCTTACATAATTCGCAAGCTGATGGCTATGTGTCGAAATATGTAGCACTGACAACTATCAAAGATGACACAGCAGGAGTTAGCATCATAGAAGAACAACATTTTAAAATATGTAGTGAGTTAAAAGTGTCATATAAACCCAGGTACTATATACAGGAAGTATACACGGAATAATTTCACAGTCGGATTCCACATACAATTTGCTTTACGTCGCACTAACACAGACAGGTCTTATGGCGACGATGGGGTAGGGAAGGTCTAGGAGTGGGAAGGAAGCGGCTGTGGCCTTAATTTTGGGTACAGCCTCAGCTTATGCCTGGTGTGAAAATGGACCACTGAAAACCATATTCAGGACTGCCGACAGTGGGTCTCGAGCCCACTATCTCCCGAATGCAAGCTCACAGCTGCGCGCCCCAAATCGCACGGAAAACTCGCCCGGTAAAACTGTATATAAACATGGATCAAAAAGTGTGTACTTTCCGAGATATCAGACTCTGTCGTAGGCTAAAATCTCAGATGGTGTGGGCTAGCTTGCATGTACTGATGTACACCTGTCATTACTTTACAAGAGGTGTTCAAAATGCTCGTCTACTGCCATACTACAGGCTTGTACTCATCGTCGAATAAAGTTACGAACTCACTCGAATATGCTCGGTGTTGTAGGTATTATTTGAATAGACCTTCCAATTCTGCCATGAAGCGTTGCTTCATCCTCCAAAGCAGTCACGTACACCAAAGACTTTGCATATCCCTACACAAAGATGTCCAAATGGTTCAGATCAGATGACTGTGGAGGCTAAGAAGGTACGCATTTCCTACCCAAGTTTATATACCCTTTTTCCTTCTATATGTGCGAGGAATCCATTCCTGAAATTATGCTGTGTATTTTTGAAACACCCTGTATATAAAAACGAAATGACACCTATATGACTGTCTGACATCCGAAATGTCATTAGGTTTAAACCACAAGGACGTGAAATTTTTCACAAATATTTTCAGAGGGATCTGACGCATGACTACTTTTTTCAAAATATAGACTTTAGAATACAATATTTGGAACATTAATAATAATAATAATAATAATAATAATAATAATAATAATAATAATAATAATAATAATAATAATAATAATAATAATAATAATAATAATAATAATGTTATTGGCTTTACGACCCACTAACTACTTTTACGGTTTTCGGAGACTCCGAGGTGCCAGAATTTTGTCCCGCAGGAGTTCTCTAAGGTGCCAGTAAATCTACTGACACGAGGCTGACGTATTTGAGCACCTCCATATACCACCGGACTAAGCCAGCATCGAATCTGCCAAGTTTGGGTCTGAAGGCCAGCGCCTCAACCGTCTGAGCCACTCAGTCCGGCACTTGGAAAATTATAGCGAAAAATCGCACAATAGTATAGCTTACTCCAAGACCAGGTTCCATGGTTACGTGAGCATGAATCAATTTATAACAAGGCAATAGCCGAATAGTGATAGTCTGTGGTATAATTTACTCCCCAGATAGTAAATTCTTGTCCTCGTCCCGAGGTAGTGCAGCTCTTTCCAGAAGGTGAGCTGCATGTACCAGTTTAACTACTTAGCAGCCTTCTTATCATTCGTACATTTCTGGCAGTACCGGGAATCGAACCCCGAGGACGGCAATTAATCGTGCTAACCGTTACGCTGTAGTGGGAGACACTCCCAGATGAGGTACCAAAGTTACGTGAACATAGCAGTTTATTCAGCGTATGATGAACTGAATACATATATACAAGCTTAAGAATATACTTTTATCACGTTGGCAATCACAGTTCTAAATAATTGCATGAAAATCAACAAAGAGCTTCATCTATTATGATATTTAGATCATCTATTTCGTCTCTAAATGCACGGAGAGACCATTCAAAGGCAATATGGACCACACTGAGGCAGGTGAGTTCTTCCACCGCCCTTTGATAAAGAGTCGTGCCACATCTGCCATGGGCAGTCCTCACTCTGTTTAATGTACTTCACTACCTCTGGGTAGAAGAAATCCAGCTGGACACTCACAGGGGTTTTTGTATGATGTGATAATGGGTTGGCAAGAATTGCTGTGACCACTGTTGTTTCAAGGCATCTAATGTGGTGAAAGAGCCACCAGTTCACCAAGAAGTTTGCCTTCATTTCAGTCATTTGTGAGAAGTCACTGATACATCAGTATGAATAGGAGTGTCAGTATTATTTTCTCCATTTTCTTCCAGACGTTCAACAGCGGTTGGAGTCTCCTTAAGGATGGTGGAGGCTAGTTACTCAGAACAGGTAGCAAGTGGATGTTCGTAAAGCGAATGCATAAATAATCTTACGATGTGCTTTGCCTGATTCATTTGGATGTAAGGGCCTTTAATGAAGTTCAAGAGTAGTATTAAGAAAAACAGTGACATAAGTTTATTGATATGAAAGCGATAGCAGACATATTGCTAGTCTGTGGTTGGCCGAGCGTGATGGAAGTACGTCGTCTGTGCAGAGCTTTCTTACACCAAACATTATGAGTGATTTAAGCTCACTTAGGGAACGCTTATGACGTTCTTTTTGGATGTTCGCTTTCGTTCCCAATACCTCTAGAGCCCTGCTATTAGTTTTTCCTTTCTTTCCTGTGAAAGACGTTTGCAAGATTCCACAACCCTTGTTAGAGGAGAATACGAGTTTACCATTTTTAAAAAAATTGGGGCGGTCGAAATCCCAGCGGAAGGTAAGTCTTATTTTACTTCATTGAGCCACATGCATCTAGTTTGTAACTTTTGATGAGTGAGACGATCTTCCTCGTAAGCCTGTCGTTGTCCATTCTCAGAAGGTATCCGTAAAACTAATAATAACATTATTTGCTTTATGTCCCACTAACTACCTTTACGGTTTTCGGAGACGCCGAGGTGCCGGAATTTCGTCCCGCAGGAGTTCTTTTACGTGCCAGTAAATGTATCGACACGAGGCTGACGTATTTGAGCACCTTCAAATACAACCGGATTGAGTCAGGATTGAACCTGCAAGTTGGGATCAGAAGGCCAGTGTCTGAGCCACTCAGCCCGGTGCCCGTAAAACTTCAGCCACCTATGTCGCATGCTAGTGTTAACCGTTTCCAGCTGTTGGTACAGTTCAGAGTTCGCTTTCAGTCGATAGGTTCCATCCAGTAGCACTCATGGCCCATGCATTTTCAGAAGGATAAGTCTTTCGACCTTTTCCAGCTCGTCCATGGTGCTTTTCCTGTTCACCAGTAAGTTTTCCGCAGCATATAAGAACCAAACATAGTATGTAGTAATATAATGAAAGTTCTATAATTTATCTAGAGAGAATCTGGAGATAAAGTTATATTGATATTGTCTATTTAGTGAATAAGTACAAAATTGAGTAAGTAATTAACATGAAACAAATATAACGTATAGGTGTTCGTAACCTATAAAGAGAGCAAAACGTTCAGCACGGAAATATACGGTTCTTCTTTTGCATTTAAACTCTTTGGACTCCAGCCTCCAAATATGTCGCCTGTCAGCTTTTACAGAAAAACATGTTACGTCCTGTTGATTGTGCGGTCTATGGTCAAAATGCTTCAGTACCCTACGGTGATGAATGTACAGGTTGACCCAAAAGTACTGAACATTTGACGAGGCAACACTTCACGGAGTATTGGAGGTAGCGAGACAATAATTGACACACATGATTGGCATAACATGGAGTTTTATTTAAACGAAAGTAAAATGCACAAAATGACTAACAGATTGCGCTGGACAGCAACACGTCAGGTACAAATAGCCACACATGCTTGACATGACATGGGATTTTATTGACACCAAAATAAAGTACACAACATGACTAATAGATGGCGCTGGACAGCAATACATCAGGTAAACATGACCACACATACTTGACATAACATGGGCTTTTATTGACACCAAAATAAAGTACAGAACATGACTAATAGATGGCGCTGGACAGCAACACATCAGGTAAAAATGGCCACACATACTTGACATAACATGGGCTTTTATTGACACCAAAATAAAGTACAGAAAAATTAATGACTAACAGATGGCGCTGGACAGCAACACGTCGGGTACAAATGGCCACACATGCTTGACATGACATGGGCTTTTATTGGCACCAAAATAAAGTGATGCCGTATGAGACCCGTGTACGGTATAAAAGGAGCTGTCGTGAGAGAGGGCGTTAGTTATCCTTGCAATCATAGAATGATGGCGTTACTAGAAAAGACACTGTTAGTAAAGATGTACTTACTTTATCTTGATGCCAACAAAACCTCACGTTATGCCAATCATGTGTGTCAATTATAACCTCTCTACCTCCAATATTCCGCGAAGTGTTGCCTCGTTAAATTTTAAGGGAATTTTGGGTCACTCTGTATATAAGAGCAAGTGCACGTAACTGCTATAAGATGAAACTGATAATCAGAAAAGTGTTATACTATGGCAATAGATAGTGTTAACTGGTTTATATTTCTGATTGGTCATTGGAGCCATGAGCTTAGTAAATCACATTTCCTTCAGTTTTGAACTTAAAATTTCTAACAGGGCAACTTCAATAGAGCTAAAAGCTCTAAAGCTGCTCAAGTCTCTGGGAGAATGGAATTAAAATTTACGAGTTCCGTAATATATTTAGTTTAGCATTTTAAACGCAATAGAAATTTGAAATTCGAAGCCTAGTGCATTTAACTTGGACAAATCTGGAAAATAATGATACCAAGTACATACGTATAGGATTTAAAATAACCCTGAGTTAAGGCGTAACAAAGAAAAATTAAGGCCGATGACCTGGATGTTAGGCCCCTTTAAACAACAATCACCAACAACAAGAAAATATTACGCAGAAACGTTACAGTTTGTGGCTTGACTTTCTATACCGGGTGGTTCACCAGTCCCTTGCGATTTAGTTTTATGCACCCCGCAACGTTTACTACAAATCTGAAATCCATCGGCCCCTCTCCCTAAACCGGGGTAATATGAGAAGTGTGGTTATGGGCTAGAAGACAGCAGGAATCGTGGGCGCCACTATTAATTCATTATGGTTACCTCGAATGAGCGTGTAAATCGAGCACGGATGCGAATAACACGTACCGTACAACAGGAGGTAAAAAAGTAACCTCGTTTTCTCGAAAAGAAACACTTTCTCCACCAATTCGATTGTGCCATCGTTCTTTATATAACTCGAAGAACATCCTTGATTTTTTTTGTCGGTATAATTTAGATACACCTTGCATCTTCTTCTTGTAGTGCCATCTCCATTACTGAATGTTGGCCACAATCACAGCGACGTCTGTACGATGTTCGGATGTCCTCATTAGTCTTCTAGAATCTAGTCCTGTCCAGTCCCGTCAGTTCCTCAGCCAAGAGTGTTTCCTTCGACCGCGACCTCTACCTCCATTAATTTTACCCTGCATGATCAATTTAAGTAGGTTGTACTTTTCATTACTCATCATTAGAGTCCGGATTATTAGGTGCTGATAGGTTAGAATGCAAACTTACTTAAGCCAGAAACAAGTATATCCCACACTGTACAACGGTTATGCTACAAGATTTGCATAGATGTTAGGGGTACAGCCTATAGAACTCCTTGAATTCATGCTACTCTTCCTACATTGTGGTACAACGGGTTGCATGACACTTACTACAAACCAAATTACTTTGCATTCTAACCTATTACCACCTACAAATCCGAGGTATACTCATCATATGCCCAAGGTAGGCTGACTTTCTTTCGTTGATTGTACACATAAACATTCGTTCTCTACTCATGCGTTTGAGTACGGCAGCATTAGAGACGTGGTAACATCCTTCGGAACACCCACATCTCGAAGACATTTGCATTTCAGAGTCCATGTTTCAGCGCCGTACAGAAGCACCGAATATACCTACATAGCATCTGACGAAGTTGTGACGTGTTTCCAAGCTGAGGCTTCTGACACACAGTAGATTCCTAAAGCTAGTACGAGCCATTTCTATTCGTACAGGGATCCCTAAATCAGGGTCTAAGTCCTCAGTAATCCAGCTGCCAAGGTACTTAATTAAACTTCCGTACTTGTTCAACTGGTTCCTCAAAAATCGCCATAAGAATGTGCGTGTTACGTGTTCTGGAAATGGCCATCACCTTGGTCTTGCAGTGTTAATTTTGAGACCAAGTTTATCCCTCCCTGCTACGATTCTGTCTACGAGATGCTGAAGACCTTCAGTACTCTCAGCCAAGATGATAGTGTCATCTGTGAACCTCAGATTGTTGATCAGCCTACCGTTAACGTTTACTCCATCTTCCACTTCTTGAAGAGTAGCTCGGAAGATCTGCTCAGAGTGCAGACAAAACGGCAGGGGAGATAATACATATCCTTGTCGTACTCTCTGTTTCATCCTCGTAGCGTGAGTCTCGGAGTTTCCAATTCTTACGGAAGCTTCTTGATGTTCATACAGCTTTTTGAGAAATATAAGATTTTCACTATCTATTCCACTGTGTTCGTAATTCGCAAGAGTTCGGAATGCTTGACACAATTGAATGCTCGGGCATAACCAACGAAGCAGATGTGTACATCTTTCGACTTGTCTCTACAATTTTTTTAAAGTGTCGTCAGACAGAACAAGGCCTCACGTGTCGCAAAGCCCTTACGAAAACCAAATTGTTTGTCACGTATGTCCACTTCATAATATATTATCTTTAGAAACAATTTAAGAATTTGACACATGAGACTAATGATTCGGTATAATAATAATAATAATAATAATAATAATAATAATAATAATAATAATAATAATAATAATAATAATAATAATAATAATGTTATTTATTTTACGTCCCACTAACTACTTTTTAAGGTCTTCGGAGACGCCGAGGTACCGGAATTTAGTCCCGCAGGAGTTCTTTTACGTGCCAGTAAATCTACTGACACGAGGCTGTCGTATTTGAGCATCTTCAAATACCAGCGGACTGAGCCAGGATCGAACCTGCCAAGTTGGGGTTAGAAGGCCAGCGCCTTAACCGTCTGAGCCACTCAGCCCGGCAATGATTCGGTATTGGCTACATCTAGTTGCATTTGGCTTCTTAGGAATGAGGACTAGAACTGACTTCAGTCATTCCTGCGGGATATATCCTTGTATCCTGTCAGTATAAACTTTATTATTATTATTATTATTATTATTATTATTATTATTATTATTATTATTATTATTATTATTATTATTACCGTTTAATAGTAACTGCACACCGCTGAGGAGGATTCTCAATACATTTCAGTGTTCTGGAAAAAGAAATTAACTCAAGCCAGAGAAAATCGCAGAAGCTGGTGTCGATATTGATTTTCAATAAAAGAAAACCATTCTCTGCAGTTTTTGCTGAAGAGTCAGGGAGGTTAGAACGGCGCAGACCAGCAGTGTAATGACTAGAAAGGGAGAGACAACTAAATACAGGTTAAAACTTGCCTACAGGACATCTGGTGGTGAAGTGACCAGTCGCTGGGAACCAAAAGCTATCGATTGCTCATTAATTGACTCGCGAGTGCTCCAGTGGGTTGTCTTACCGTGATACGGCTCTCTCCTTCAACACCACGACCACACTACACATGTTATCTTTCTTCCTAATTTCCTCAATTCTTTGCAATGTTAAATGATTGTTCACAAAAATATGTTCCGCGCTGTCGGCGGAGAGATGGCGTTGATTGACAATAACAGACGAATGAACTTGAGTGTAGTTTTTAAAAGTAGGAAAGGTCGTAGTAAAGTTGGGGACGAAACACGACGACCTCGCGTCACACCACTACTACCCGGCGGCAGCCCAGTGTCTATTAGCGTTTTATAGGATTTACTACATCTACTGTAGCCTTAGTTGCCGAACTGTCTACTGCATTTAACACGAAGAAAGGGTAAAGGCTGAAGAGTGTGTGGAAGGAAGTGGTTTGGCAACCTGTCCACAACAAACAAGGATCACTTAGAACTTGTTAACTCAGCAGGGTGCAAGGTGTGATCGACAGCTGGCTTCCAGCTCGCTTCCAGGAACTGAGATCGTCAAGTTTTGTCCCTAAGTATATCATTCACAGAAAGAGAATTGAGGAATTCGAATAATTAATCAAGGGAGATGTTCGATGAATTTCCAAATTATTATTATTATTATTATTATTATTATTATTATTATTATTATTATTATTATTATCATTATTAATACAATTTGTTTTACGTCGCAGCGACACAGACAGGTCTTATGGCAACAATGGGATAGGATAGGACTAGGAGTGGGAAAGAATTGGCCGTGGCCTCCACTAAGGTACAGCCCCAGGATTTGTCTGGTGTAACAGTGGGAAACCATGGAAAACCAACTTCAAGGCTGCCAACAGTGGGGTTCGAACCCACTATCTCCCGATTATATAAGCTCAAGGCTGCGCGTCCCTAACCGCACGGCAACGTCGCTCGGTTTGAAATTATTTAAGGAAAGCTTGCTTGTTGTTTAAAGGGGCCTAACATCTAGGTCATCGACCCATTTAATGAAAGACTAGGTACGCAACTGATACGGAATCTGCCACCCGGGCGACAGCCTTAAAAGTAGAACATCTGTAAATGCATTGGTTTTCAGCAAAGCATTCACATTTCAACATGACTGTGTGAAAGTAAAGAATAGGATGACGAACATGATAGTTCTGTATACTGTAGATAGTTCTTGCAAGGAACCTGATAATATGACGACTAATCAATGACTGTCTAGCTCCAAGGTTGAGTGGTCAGTATCTTGGCGTTCAGTAGGTACCTGAGTTCAATTCCCGGTCGGGTAGACGGATTTTAATCTTAAACTATTAATTCCCTTGGCTCAAGGGCTGGCGTTTGTGCTGTTCTCAACATTCGTGCGACTCATACACCAGTCACCACACTGTCCTCTAGCACACTTCTTATTTTCCCACCGATTTTCCCACACCTGTGGGGTCGCGGGTGCGAACTGCGTCGCACATGTGGATTTAACCCTGTTTTACGGCCGGATGCCCTTCCTGACGCCAACCCTATAATGAGGGATGTAATCACTATTGCGTGTTTCTGTGGTGGTTGGTATTGTAGTGTGTTGTGTGAATATGAAGAGGAGAGTGTTGGGTCGGACACAAACACCCAGTCCCCAGGCCAGAAGAATGAATCAGAAGCGATTAAAATCCCCGACCCGGCCGGGAATGGAACCCGGGACCTTCTAAACCGAAGGCCAGTACGCTGACCATGCAGCCAACGAATCGGCTGTCCTCTAGCACACTAATACGCATTTTCCTATACACACCAGATGCCACCTTAATCGGAGGGTCTGTCCCATAAGGGCAGCAACGGGCCAGCAATAGGCACTTCTTCATCTCCTACCGCCTTTTCCCCATATCTCGGTGGAGTCGCGGCTGTGAACTGCGTCGCGCATATGGATTTGGCCACATTTTACGGCCGGATGCCCTTCCTGATGCTGAACTTATGTAGAAGGATGTAATCACTATTGCGGGTTTCTGTGGTGGATGGTAGTGTGATGTGTAGTTTTTCGTTTCCTGTTTTTTAACGATTTGCTTTGCGTCGCACCGACACAGGCAGGTCTGAAGGTGCAATCCAAGAATTTTCCTGTTATGAAAATGGAAAACCACGGAAGAAACATCTTCAGTGCTATTGACAGTGGGGTTCGAACCCACTATCTCCCAAATGCGAGCTGATAGCTACGTGGCCCAAACTCCACAGGCACTAGCTCGGTGATATATCGTACGTATGAAGAGGAGAGTGTTAGGATGAATACAAACACCTAGTCCCGAAGCCAGAGACCCTCTCAACGGAAGACCTCAACACTGACTATTTAGCTACGGAGTCAAACTGGCCAGCAATAGGCACGGGAATTTAAAAATAAATGGCTGAAGAAGAAATAAAGGAACGAAAACTAATGGAACTGGTGGAATTTCGGTTCTAATATTGTTCAAGTCACACATAAGACATTTCAGAAACTTGTAAGAAAAATCCTGCGGTCTCGAGGTAGTGCGTTTGTAAGTTCGCATTATGTCAGGAAGTCTCAGGTTCGTTTTCCTACTGCGATAGGTTTTTACCTGGATATCTCTTGTCCACTGAGCCTACCTGAGAATATTTGAGGAGCTGTCTGACTGTGAAATAGCGATCCCGGTCCAGACAACCAATATTAACGGCCGAGAGATGACGTCGCAGGGGCCACGTGGGCTGAGCAGCGGTCAGTTTGTAGGCCAAGCCTATCAGGGCTGTAACACCATCGAGGTTTGCTTTTGGTACACCTTAATGGTCAAAGATGTGTGCCTTATTGTTCTTCTTCACAGAATATACTTTTCTCTTTAATCTGAAGAAAAAAGAATTAACTTCAATATTTCAAAAGATATGGATGTACTGTAAATCTCCATGCATGTCATGTGCTACGCCCTACTCTGCCATACGTTTCTTGTTTATTTCCCATAATTTTTATGTTTACACATGATTTTCATTATAATCGGAAAACAGAGCGAGTTGGCCGTGCGGTTAGGGGCGCGAAGTTGTGAGCTTGCATTCCGGGGATAGTGGGTTCAAACCTCATTATCGGCAGCCACGAAGCTGATTTTTCCGTGGTTTTCCATCTTCACACCGGGAAAATTATGGGGCTATACCTTAACTAAGGCTATGGCCGCTTCTTCCCACTCCCAGCCCTTTCCTATCCCATCGTCGCTATGAGACCTATATGTGCCGGTATGACGTAAAACCAGTTATCAGGAAAGATAAGTTTTAGAGACATTTGCGTACTGCTATATAAGTAAAAAAAACGTTCTGAATGTCGTGCATGCGCGTTGTGTGAACAGCTAGTAACTTATTCTTTGGTGCTTAGTTGAGTATTTTCATTTTTAGAACTATATTATATTATATTATATTATATTATATTATATTATATTATATTATATTATATTATATTATATTATATTATATTATATTATATTATATTATATTATATGTTAAGTTCGAACAAATATAATTTATTCAGTACGAAGCCGCATAATGCGGTTAAGTGTAAGAGAGGTCTAAGAGCCGTAAATTCGCCAGATAGAAATAAATAAATAAATAAATAAATAAATAAATAAATAAATAAATAAATAAATAAATAAATAAATAAATAAATAAATAAATAAATAAATAAAGCAGGTTTTTAACCTGTACAGTGAACATGAAATGGATACGTCTCGAATGGTTAACTTATTTTGTATTAGGCAGTCGCTTGTCCCTCCATCCGGTTCTGGCTAAATGATTAGCGAAGGTGCCTTCGGTTCAGAGGGCCCTGAGTTCGGTTCACAGCAACCGTGTCTGGTTAATTACTCAGGTCAGATGATACGTGTTGTTGATAATCTTAACCCCTTCCCCACGGCACAACAGCCCCGAAGCGACCTCTAGTCAGCCTGAAGGCCTGTAGATTACGAAGTATCGTGTGGTTGGCACGACGAATCCTCTCGGTTGTTATTCTTGGTTTTCAAGACGGGGACCGCTATCTCACCCTCAGATAGATCCTCAATTGTAATCACGTAGGCTAAGTTAAACTCGAACCAGCCCTCATATTCAGATAAAATTTCCTGGACTGGCTGGAAATTGAACCCCGGTAAGAGGCAGGCACGCCACCCCTACACTGCGGGGCCGGTGATCATCTTAATACAAATCTTCAAGTATGTTCAACGAATCACACAACTAGTCACCGCATAAACACGCAATAGGGAATACATCCCTTCGCATGGGTTTGGTGTTAGGAAAGTACCCAATTGTAGGCTTTATCTACATGTAGTGCAGACCCTATGAATAATAATAATAATAATAATAATAATAATAATAATAATAATAATAATAATAATAATAATAATAATAATAATAATAATAATAATAATAATAATAATAATGCATTGCCCCATACTAACCTTTGATAAGACAAGAAATAAAACAAATTTCTTGGTCTAGTACGAAATGGCCAAGCATCGTGAGACCATTCAGGACCATGTCTAAAGAACAAGCTACCATAACATCAAGCGGCTATCGTTAGCCTAGTAGACCCCTTGCAAGACAGGTCCTCCGATGAGGGTGCGCAACATCTGCCGTGCATGGGAAACTACGTGTTATTGTGGAGGGGGATAGTGGTTTGTGTGATCTAGGAATCGCAGGAATATTGGGAACAGCACAAACATCCATCCCTCGAGCCAAAAGAATTAATCTTTTAAGATAAAATTCCCAACCCGGTCGAGAATCGAAGTTAAACTCGAACCAGCCCTCATATTCAGATAAAATTTCCTGGACTGGCTAGAAATCGAACCCCGGTAAGAGGCAGGCACGCCACCCCTACACTGAGGGGCTGGTGATCATCTTAATACAAATCTTCAAGTATGTTCAACGAATCACACAACTAGTCACCGCATAAACACGCGGCGCCCTCTGAATAAACGGGGCTAAAAGTCAGGTTGTGATTTTCACTAATAGAAAAGGTTCTCTCAGTTGTAATAACTGCGTTGATGGGGTGAAAGTTCCTCACGGGGATCATTGTAAGTACCTACCTAGGTGTTAATATAAGAAAGATCTTAAATGGGGTAATCACAAAAACAGCATTGTAAATAAAGGGTAGAGATCTCTGGTAAGATCCCAACTAGAGTACGGTTCCAGTTTATGGGACCCTCACCAGGATGACTTGATTCAGGAACTGCAAAAATCCAAAGAAAAGCAACTCATTTCGTTCTGGGTGATTTTCGACAAAAGAGTAGCGTTACGAAAATGTTGTAAAGTTTGGGCTTGGAAGACTTGGGAGAACGGAGACGAGCTGCTCGACTAAGTGGTATATTCCAAGCTGTCAGTGGAGAGAAGGCGTGTGATGCCATTAGTAAATTAATAAGTTCGAGTGGTGTTATTAAAAGTAGGAAAGATCACAATGTGAAGATAAGGTTTTAATTCAAGAGGATGTGAGGCAAATATTCGTTTATAGGAAGAGGAATTAGGGACTGGAATAACTTACCAGGGGAGATGCAGAATAAATTTCCAAATTATTTGCAGTTATTTAATAATAATAATAATAATAATAATAATAATAATAATAATGTTATTGGCTTAACGTCCCACCAACTACTTTTACGGTTTTCGGAGACGGTGAGGTGCCGGAATTTAGTTTCGCAGGAGTTCTTTTACGTGCCAGTAAATATACCGACACGAGGCTGACGTATTTGAGCACCTTCATATACCACCGGACTGAGCCAGGATTGAACCTGCCAAGCTGGGGTCGGAAGGCCAGCACCTCAACGGTCTGAGCCACTCAGCCCGGCAATTATTTAAGAAAAGACTAGTTAAACAACAGACAGGGGATCTGCCACATGGGTGACTATCCAAAGTGCAGATCAGTGTTGACTGATTTGATTTAAGGCAACTGTGCTATCCATTCAGCCAATGACCTGGACAAAGTAAACCAGTGCCTGCATATCCTCGAGGCGGTGCAGCTCTTTTCAGGAACACCGGCAATGGAGACGACCTGCATGTACTGTAGTCACTTAGAAAAAGAATGAGCACATGGTATTGTATGTTCCACGCAGTTAACATTGTATTAGACTTAATTATTATCAAAATATAATTCATATTCCAGTGGGTACCCGCAACAAACTTTGTATCTGTACTGTAAGTTAAATACATTCTGAGAAAAGTGTATCTGCGAGGAATTTATACAAAACCATGCACTTATCCTTTCTTTCAGCAACTGTTCCTATGTAACACTATACCAGCACACTTTACAATTTTGAAATTTCTGGCAGTATCCGGGATCGAACCGGGACCTCCGAAGACGGTAGCTATGAGCGGTAACCGTTAAGCAACGGAGGTAGGCAGGTTGGGAACATTTCAGCATATTATACAAAAATTGGCACAAGGCTGTCGACACGACTTTAGTCTGTAAATAACTTAAACTCGTGCCCCTTATGGCAACTCCAGAGATGTTAGAGTTAAGGGGGATGAGCTGTAGAATTGTCCTGGCGTGCAAGTCTCCTTTTGTATTCGTTTGTAAGCATCAGATCCGTGTAGAATTGAGACAATGAGGGGTCATCAGAGAATGTGCGGTCAGCGGAAGTCGAGAGCTCTCCTCCTGATACATAATTCAAAGAGCTTTCACAGTCTTCCCAGCCACAGTTTTGTCCCATAAACCTTGGGCTGTCGTCCTCATGTCATGTCGGCCATTTACGTCAGGGGTCAGCAAATCCCTGCATCACATTTCCGGCATCGCACACCCGAAATGCTCACAACACCCACAGGCATTGCGCTGACGTCTGAGAATGAGAAAAAATATGAGTTCGCGGAAACGATCTGACACGGTGTGTATTCACCATAAATCTCGTTTGCTAGTGATTTAATGCACTACCAAATCAAATTGGGAGAGAGTTGCATGAATTAATTCAATGAGTTGAATGACTGCATGATTAAATCGTTTCCTGCATGTATGAATGAATAAACACTCTTTCCATACAGTCACGGATAGCCACCAACTGGGGAGGGAGCCTTCATTAATGAATGAGTGATTGATTGGATGCATGAGTGAATACATGCTCTCAGCATACCGTTGCGGAGTCTGGCTCCATGGCCAAGTAGTTAGCGTGCTGGCCTATGGTTCCAGGTCCCGCGTTCGATTGCCTGTAGGGTCAGGAATTTTAACCATGATTGGCTAATTTCGCTGGCATGGGGGCTGAGTGTTTGTGTCGTCTTGATTATCAGTTCATCCTCATCACGACGCATAGATCGCGTACTGGCGTTAGATCAAAAGGCCTGTACCTGGCGAGCCGAACATTTCCTCGGACACTCCCGGCACTAAAAGCCGTACGTCATTTCATTTACCGCTGCGGAACGAGGGCGTTAGGGAGAGAATATTGCATTCTGTATGACTGACTGAATGAATGAATAGACTGAATTAAAATTAAGAAAAGTGCTCCCTTCCAGTCACGGATAATAATATCGTACTAACCCAGATGTGCTTCAGGCAACGGTGGGAGAGGAAAGGGAAGACCACAGTTGTGGTCTTAATTAGGGTACAACCTGGAAAACAACAGAAAACTATTCATTTCATACTATGACGTAATTGCCTTCCACCCGTACTCAAATGAGGACGGAAAATGACAATTTACCGTACTGTAATAACTAGGGCCCGGATGTTTATGCAGTAATAGGGTAGTACGCAAAACTTACTGAAGTGAGTAACAAGTAGAGTCTACCTGCACGACGGTAATATTATGAGGTTTGCATAAATTAGGGGTCCTAATGGGCCGACCCCCTAATGTTTATGCAAACCTACCGTCCTGCAGGTAGACTCTACTTGTTTCTCGCTTCAGTAAGTTTGCATTCTACCCTATTACTGCATACATCCGGGACCTAGTAATAACATTACGCGCTGTTTTATTAGAGATCGTCTCTGATTAGTTGAACTCCGCCTCACTGTAACGTCAACACGGACGGTCAGGAAGATCATGAATCAAGGAACACCTAACTTAACCTTGTTATATTACTTCTCAGTATGACTGCAAAATCGTGGTTCCGTACTCATCTACACAAAATATAGCGTCTCTATGTTTCCAGCTCAAGTAATCTGCCTCCATCACAATAGCGACTAATGTTTAGGATAATCCATTTGCAACGGATAAATATTGCATAATATATTACTTTATGTAATAAAGTTCCAGGACCAGAGGACAATATTTAAGACTCTGGTAGCTTAGTGGACTGTTCGCTGCTTCAAATAACCTTCACACGTACATACCTCTTCTACCTTCCATAGCAAGACACGAACAACAAAACAAGAAAACGTCTAGTAGCGACGATTAAGAAATAGTGGGGGTGTTGGTGAGAGGGGAGGGGGGCAAAACAGATGTACAGGTAACAAAAAGTACACGGGTTTGTGAGACATAGAGGGCGGGAAGTAAGCCTATATACATCACAACTGAAAATAGAGCTACAAAATGGTAAGTTTTTAATGCTCTGTGAACGAATTTTGACAGAGAGGTAATGGTTCACAGTGTACCAACTTAAGTGCGGTGATAAGAGTTTTGAAGATTTTTATTCAATACTAAACAATAAAACTTTCACCAAAGGAACAATATTACACACGTGTTACAATTAAAAAGAAGTACGCCGTGATTATACAATTAAATATCATTTAGTATTTGACTACCCACTATCAAACTACCGTACGAGACAGTGAAGGGACTGACAGACTGACGAATGCGCGCGGCAAGAGAATGAATCATACATCAATGTCCACGCTACCCTTCCTCAGAGCACATGCAAAGTCTCCACTACTTGCTGTGGTGCTATACAAATCGGTTAGCCGCGAAGAACAACACTTTTTTGCGTATTTCAGCCAATAAATTTGTCACTATTGAGGAGAAGAACAGAAATAATTAGCTGATAAGACAACAGGGCTTGTACAATTTTTTTAAAATAATTCCTATAATTCTGTGGTGGTTGGTAGTATAGTGTGTTGTCTGAATATGGAGAGGAAAGTGTTGGAACAAACACAAACACCCAGTCCGCGGGTCAGAAGAATGAATCGTAAGCGATTAAAATTCTCGACCCGGCCGGGAGTCGAACCCAGGCCCCTGTGAACCGAAGGCCTCAACGCTCACCATTCAGCCAATGAGACGGACAATCAAAATTATTTATAATTATCTTAATTTAATTTATAATAAGTAAATCCACCGTAGTATGAAATAAAGTGATAAAGTGATAAGTTTACGTTACCCGTTTCGGCGAGGACAAAAACATGTCACTCGTATCGTAAAAGATCACTTTCCGTGGTTGTTGTGTAAATAACTATTTCACCGAGCGAGTTGGCTGTGCGGTTAGGGGCGCGCAGCTGTGAGCTTGCATTCGGGAGATAGTGAGTTCGAACCCCACTGTCGGCAGCCCTGAAGATGGTTTCCGTGGTTTCTCATTTTCACACCAGGCAAATGCTGGGCTGTACGTTAATTAAGGCCACGGCTGCTTCCTTCATACTCCCAACCCTTTCGTATCCTATCGTCGCCATAAGACCTATCTGTGTCGGTGCGACGTAAAGCAAGTTAAAAGTAAAACTATTTCAGGATTTCAGGGCTCCCCATGGTAGGGTTCGAATCCACAGCCACATGAATTTAGCTACGCAGTCTGTACTAAGCCGCCATTTCACTCGGTTGTTATTTAACTTCTACTAAAGTTAACTATAACATTCAGTGTGGTATTTTTAGGACTTAATTCTCAATAAATCTATATACATAAAATAACATGTCCTGACTGACTGACTGACTGACTGACTGACTGACTGACTGACTGACTGACTGACTGACTGACTGACTGACTGACTGACTGACTGACTGACTGACTGACTGATTTATCATCGCTGAGCGAAAACTACTGGACATAATGAAATGAAATTTTGAGGATATATTTATAGTACAATGTAGGTGCTCGCTAAGGGAGGATTTTTGGATACGCCGTTGCTAAGGGGGTGAAATATTAAAACGACTGTATCTATATCTCAAAACTTTAAATGTTTACAGATGTAAAAATTGTTATTTAGAATCTCCTTTAAAACAACGAAACACGTATTTTGTTGTTGTCGGAAAATCCGAACAGGAGGGGTGAACAAGGGTAAAAGAAGGGTTGAATGCCTTGAATGAGGATACTCATATCTCAGAAGCTGAAGATATTACAGACCTGAAAATTGGTATTTGGGATCTCCTTTGAAAATAAAGAAATGCGATTTTCTTGTTTTTGGATAATACAATTAATGGGAAGGTAAAAAGGGGGGGGGGGGTAAATTTTTAAAATGAGTGTATCTATATCTCAAAACCTTAATAGAACACGTATTTTTTTGTATTAGGAAAATCCGAATAGGAAGGTGAAAAGGGGTGTAAAAAAGGGTGAATGCCTTTATGTGGACACATATATGTCAGAAAATGGAAGATATTACAGACCTGAAAATTGGTATTTGGGATCTCTTTTAAAAATAAAAAAAACATGCATTTTTTTGGAAAATCTAGTTAATGGGAAAAGGGGATGAATTTATAGAATGAGTGTATCTATATCTCAAAACTTTTAAAGTTTACGGATGTAAGAATTGGTATTTATAACCTCCTTTAAAAATAAAGAAACAGGTATTTTTTGTTTTCGGAAAATCCCAATAGGAAGGGTGAAAAGGTGAAAAAGTGTTGAATGCCTTTAATGAGAATACTTATATCTCAGAAAATGAAGATATTACAGACCTGAAAATTGGTATTTGGGATCTCCTATAAAAATAAAGGAACACGAATTTTTTGTTTTCGGGAAATCCCAATAGGAGGGGTTGAAAAATTGGTGAAAAGCCTTTAATGAGGATACTTATACATCAGAAACTGAAGATATTACAGACCTTAAAATTGGTGTTTGCGATCTCCTTTAAAAATAAAGAAACACGTATGTTTTGTTTTAGGAAAATCCAATTAATGGGGGGTGAAAAGGGGTTGAACTTTTAAAATGAGTTAATCTATATCTCAAAACTTTTAAAGTTTATAGATGTAAAAATTTGTATTTAGAATCCCCTTTAAAAATAAAGACACATATTATTTTGTTTTCGGAAAATACCAATAGGAGGGGTGAAAAAGGGATTGAATGTCTTAAATGAGGATATGTCTCAGAAACAGAAGATATTACAGACCTGAAAATTGATATTTGGGATCTCCTTTGAAAATAGAAACACATTTTTTTGTTTTTGGAAAATCTAATTAAACAGGAGTGTCAAACTGGGGTGAATTTTTAGAAAGACTATATCTACAGTATATCTCAGAAACGTAAAATGTTACAGACGTAAACATTGGTATTTGGAATATCCTGTAAAAGTAAAGAAGCATAGGTGATTTGTTTTTGGAAACTCCACTTAAGGGGAACTATAAAGGGAGTGAAATTTTAAAATGATCATTTCTACAGTATATCTCAAAAGCTTAACATGTTACCGAAGTGAAAAATAGTATTTTTTTATCTCTATTAAAAATGAACCATGTATTTTTTGTTTTCTGAAAAACCACTTGGGTGGAGGGGTAAAAGTGACTGAAAATGGGGTTGAATTCTTTTAATTAGGATACTGATATCACAAAAGATGATGTTACAGACGTGAAATTTAGTATATGGAATTTCCTTTAAAAATAAAGGAATACGTATGTTTTGTTTTCGGAAATCCACCTAAAGTGAGGAGAGAAACTGAAACATTAGTTAAATTATTTGTATGAGGATACTATATCTGAGAAACGAAAGATTTTTCAGACGTGAAAATTGGTATTTGGAATCTGCTTTAAAAGTAAAGAAAAACGTATTCTCGGAAATTCCAATGAAGGGGGGGGGGGGAGGTGAAAGAATTGAAAAATTAATTGAATTAATTGTATGAGGATACTTACATCTAATAAAAATTTAAGTTGTTACAGACATAAAAATTGATATTTGAATCTCCTTTAAAAACAAAGAATAAAGCGTTTTTGGGCGAAATCAATTTGGGGGCCGGGGGTGAAAAAGGAGTTGAATTCCTTTTATGTGGACACATATCTCAAAAACTGAAGATGTTAGAGTCGTGATAATTGGTATTTAGAAGATCCTTTACTATTAAAGACACAAGTATTTTTAACGGTAAATTGACTTAACGGGGGAGAGTGTGAAAGGAAGTGAAAAACAAAAAGTGAATTCTCTTTTTGGGGATACTTATATATCAGAACTGAAGGTAACAGACGTGAACACTTGTATTGGGAATCTCCTTTAAACATAAGGAAACTCGCCTTTTTTTGGGTTAGGGGTAAATCAACTTAACGGCGATGGGATGAAAAAGGAGTTGAGACCAGTTGATTTTACTGTTCATAATGTACTTATTCTGATCAGAAACTGATCATTTTTAATCTTTCCTGGGTTCGTTTTCAAGAACCATCTTTTCCTTTGGAGTACATAAAGTTAGATTACGGTAGGTTCTCCTCTCTTATAAATAACAATTTAAACACATTTGAAATAAACGATATGAATGATATTGACCGTGCAGTTGTTCACCTCTATAATAAGGTCAATAATTCACGGAAGTATATCATTCGTGTCGCCAGAAACCTCGCGCACTTGCCTACGCGCGACGATGGTGCTGGTCACATTGTCAGCAATGACAATGGCAGAGGGTGTAATTTATCGCCATGTAGCGGACTTGCATCTTGCTGTGGGTTCCAGACCATCAATAATAATAATAATAATAATAATAATAATAATAATAATAATAATAATAATAATAATAATAATAATAATAATAATATTCTGGACCGTCGGCAAAATGTGCGGACTGCGCTGGAAACGGGTCCTGGCCGGGTAATGACTAGGATTTCAGTCCGGCCGCGGGTTCAGTACCGCCAAGGCAGACAAGACGACACCACGCCGGATCTCCTCAAGGATTTGATCCATATTAAAATGCTTATAAGAAAAGGTGGCAAAGGTTTAGGGACCCAACTGGCCGGGTGGAATACCTGGGCCTAGCCCGGGAAGTACGAAATCTATTGTTGGAAAGAAAGACTGAAAAATGGGAGGAATTTTGCCGCAATCTCTCAGAAAACGAGTCAAATCACGTATTTAGGCGGATTCTCTCAGAAATCGAGTTTGATCGTGAATTTCGGCGGATTATATATAAAACGTTAAGCATTCAATTATAACTTTCATTACAATACCGTAGCGAAGCACGGGTATCTTGTTAGTTAAAAATAATCCAGATAATATCTCGAACGTTAGATCGCTGGCTTTTTTGAACTTAAGTTGGCGGGTTCGGTCCCGGCTCACTCTTTAGGTATTTGATGGTGCTGAGAAAAACGTCAGCCTCGTGTCGGATGATTTATTGGCACGGAAAAGAACTCCTGCAGTAGACAAAATTCCGGCACCTCATCGTCTCTGTAAACCGTAAAAGTAGCCACTGGGTCGTAAGACGATTATTATTATTATTATTATTATTATTATTATTAGGCCCTATTATTATTTAAAAATTTGTTTTACGTCGCACCGACAGAGACAAGTCGTATGGCGACGAAGGGATAGGAAAGGGGTAGGAGTGGGAAGGAAGTACCTGTGGCCTTAATTAAGGTACAGCCCCAGTATTTGTCTGGTGTGAAAATGAGAAACCACGGAAAACGATTTTCACGGCTGCCGACTGCGGGATTCGAACCCACTCTCTCCCGAATGCAACCTCACAGTGGCGCCCCTAACCGCACCACCTACTCGTTCGGTTATTATTATTATTATTATTATTATTATTATTATTATTATTATTATTATTAAAACAATCCATCGTAATATTCTAGGACGTGATAATCTAGTGACAAAATTACTGGATTTTTTACAGGGAAGCCGTAGTTCGAATCTTGAACAATGCAGCAGAGATTTTTAAAATGAGAAGTAACGCCCTGTCGTTCGGTTTCCACGTAAAACTGGAGGTCCTGTAGCTATTATCAGGATATCAACAGTCGGATACAGCTTGCTTATTGCCGTTCGTCCTGAGATCGACATCGAGCATACGACTCAACACATCAGTGGCGTGGGTTCATTACGTAAAATGAAATTTATGGTTGTTTCTTGCGTCTCTCATATGTAAACTCATAAGGTAGTGCTAGTGGGAAGATAATGAGAAAATATATTCCTCAGCATCAAAAATTGCAGAGATAAATGAAGTGAACGGGTAGACTTGGCAATATAGCATCACAGCTTACCGGATGACGTGCTCAAAAAATAATTTATGTTGTTTATTAGTTTTTGAATTAAAGATGGTCTACTTGCAGCGAGCACTTCAAGAAAACTGAGGGATCAGAAGAGCTATATCGGTGAAAGATTCTTGTAAATTACTTCAATCAGTGATGGATCTATGAAGGATTTGTAGGCTATGTGATGATGTATAAGTGTATGTTTTCACCCGTCTCCTCTAGATATTCTCATATTCGTCCTACATGAAGTTACATCACATTTGGTACGGTACTCAATATTATCACCTGTATATTCCTCACTTGTTAACATTTAGAGATCCAAGTATCATATTATTTTGCAATAATGTTGAGTCTTTACACGGTAGTTGGTTAGATCCCATAGACGTCACTGAAAAGGTGTGCTTGGGGAAACAGTGAGGTTGTTTCTCGTTGCTTTCAACCTGAGCCAGAATGCGGTATCTCATACGTGAAAAGATTGTTAAACAGTTTGGATCACGTAGCTGTGAGCTTACTTTAGGGAGATAGTGGAGAATCAATCAATCAATCAATCAATCAATCAATCAATCAATCAATCAATCAATCAATCAATCAATCAATCAATCAATCAATCAATCAATCAATCAATCAATCAATCAATCAATCAATCAATCAATCAATCAATCAATCAATCAATCAATCAATCAATCAATCAATCAATCAATCAATCAATCAATCAATCAATCAATCAATCAATCAATCAATCAATCAATCAATCAATCAATCAATCAATCAATCAATCAATCAATCAATCAATCAATCAATCAATCAATCAATCAATCAATCAATCAATCAATCAATCAATCAATCAATCAATCAATCAATCAATCAATCAATCAATCAATCAATCAATCAATCAATCAATCAATCAATCAATCAATCAATCAATCAAATCAATCGCCACTGATCTACATTTAGGGCAGTCGCCCGATTGGAAGATTCCGTATCAGTTGTTTAACTCGACTTTTCTTAAATCATTTCAAAGAAGTTAGAAATGTATCGAACATCTTTCTCCCTTCGTAAATTATTCCAATTCCTAATGACACACACCCTCGAACAAGTATCTGTTTCTTCCGAAGTTTGAACAAAATCGGTGACCACAAAATTGTGGCCTCTCCTTGTTAGTGCTGAAGTCTACCTTTGCCTTCCAATCCTCCTATAACTCAGCAGCCGTTTTGCAATTTTGATCTAATCAAAGTTAACGCACAAGGAGAAGTATCCATGTGGTTTTCTAGAAAAGTGTTCAAATTGTGAGGATTTGCCCTCCATTAAAAAATATTTTAGCCCTGTTTCGAGTGTTTTTGCCAATGGGCCTTATTTTGTTCAAAATTGAACTTTTAACATCTATCCTCAAACTTTTGTAGTCTTATTCCCGCAGATACTTCAGGCTTGACTTTGTGGCGTAGTTGCTAGCGCATTGGCATTGGGAACTGAAGTTTTCGAGTTCGAATCCGGCCTTCATTTCTAAATGACATTTTTTCTCTTTCATTTTCTCTTTTCTTTTAATTTTTTTGTTTTGGTACAATATTATTTTTTAAATTGCATAAAATTATTACATGTTGTTTATATTTACACCATCAATAAATATTTACATTATTGCTTACATTACTTACAATATTTGTCACATTTTCACTCTTCGTCTGACAATGAATCTCTTCAACTTGACTGACGAATAAAAATTAGGATACGCTCAAGTGACAAGGACGAATAATGATTTGAAATTTTACAAATAGCTCTAAAACAAAAGAGACCACAGTAAATAAATTATTGAAAAAATTAGTCTGCCTCTGTGGTGTAGTGGTTAGTGTGATTAGCTGCCACCCCCGGAGGCTCGGGTTCGATTCCCGGCTCTGCTACGAAATTTGAAAAGTGGTATGAGGGCTGGAACGGGGCCCACTCAGCCTCGGGAGGTCAACTGAGTAGAGGTGGGTTCGAGTCCTACCTCAGCCATCCTGGAAGTGAATTTCCGTGGTTTCCCACTTCTCCTCCACGCAAATGCCGGGATGTTACCTAACTTAACGCCACGGCCGATTCCTTCCCTCTTCCGTGTCTATCCCTTCCAATCTTCCCATCCCCCTGCAAGGCCCTTGTTCAACATAGCAGACGAGGCCGCCTAGGCGAGGTACTAGACATCCTTCCCAGTTGTATCCCCCGACCCAGAGTCTGAAGCTCCAGGATACCGCCCATGAGGCAGTAGAGGTGGGATCCCTCGCTGAGTCCGAGGGAAAACCCGAACCTGGAGGGTAAACAGATTAAGAAAGAAAGAAAGAAAAATGAATGAAATGTGGGATGTATCAGTGAAAGAAAAATGTGACGATCAATGTCGGACTCGAACTCTTCAGGTCCATACGTCAGTTCGCTAGTTACTACGTCACGGAGACATTTTGGAAACACCTGACGGAATTAAGATTACAAAAGTTTGAGGATAGAGTTTAAACGTTACATTTTGAACAAAGTAAGGTCCATTAGCAAAAACGCTCGAAAAGGGCTAAAATATTTTTAATGTAGGGCAAATTCTCAAAATTTGAATTCTTTCCTAGAAACCGTCATGGCGAACTCCCCTTGTCCGTGGTAAAGCCAGATTCTCGCCAGGCATCCTTCATTCCAAAGATAAGACACTTCATAGGTTTCTCATTCGTAATTAAGATATTCCATATCTAATGTGCTCAATTTACCCGGAGCGAAGTAAGTTTGTTCTCCCGTCGAGAAATAGAAAAATTTAGAAAGGAAAATTTCTTCTTGTGGAGATGCACATGGTAGAAAGTTCTCTCAGCGTACACAAAAGCTCTGTACATTAGATATTAGCAAACATTTAAAGGATCTTTTAAGGTGGTGCCTTCAGTTTAGTAGTCTGTACCTGCAACGACAGAAAGTTGGTGGGTGCTTAGTTTTGTCACTGCCATCCCAGTAATATGTCCACAATTCGAATCCCAGCAAATGTTTGGAGGGGTGTCCTCTTATCCTCGAAGTGGTGCGCCTCTTCGTAGGAAAATCCCCAACGCAGGTGAGCTTCATGTGCCTCTTCAACGACTTACCAGCCTTCCTGCTAATTTCAAATCTCTGGCAGTACCGGAAATCGACCCCCTGTCTACGATAAAGACAGGTAATAGTGCCAACTGTTATAATATGGAGGTGGACATTTTCAAAGTGAAAAGTCATGTTGTTACGCTGGGATGGCACGCATGACGGGAGATCTTGTGGCTATAGGTAGGTAAGGGTTATTCTGCCCGAAGGCAGGTCCGAACCTCCGCAGAGGTATTCCTGAGCCGGAGGTTACGTGCGGTAGGGTGGCCAGTTCCTTTCCGCTCCTCCATTCCCTTGTCCCCCACCAACAGCGCGTGGCAACCCATCCAACTCCTGACCACGCCCAATGTTGCTTAACTTCGGAGATCTCACGGGATCCGGTGTTTCAACACGGCTACGGCCGTTGGCTTGTGGCTATAGGATATAGTAGTTAATTAAGTACCGAACTGTCTTTCCCCCCCTATGAATTAGAAAGGGACCCATTTTTGTAGTAATAATATTACTAGAAGAGGGTAAAATCAAGCACGTGGTGAAATGTAAGTATCTCGGAGAATGAACTGAACCCCACTTGCCAGAAGAAGTATCCTCTCCGCGCGAGTTAAGTTGGAACTGGACTATCGACTGACTCAGAACATCTAGAGTAAGCGATGTCTGTCACGAAATCTGAAGCTAAAACACTACAAAACAGTCATCCGCCTGGAAGCCCTGTTTGCCATGAAGTGTATTTAACTAAATAGACAAGGCTTGATTCAAAAACTAGAAGTCAGAGAGAGAAGAATTCTCAAGAAGATCCAAGGCTCAGTGTTGGAAGATGGGGTCAGAGCTTCTCTCCCGGATAGAGAGAGGGAGAGAGTTCTCTGACTATGTTAGGAGTAGGAGGGTAGCTTTCTATGATCATTTGTCAAGATTGTCTCACAAGGGACTGATCAAACACCTGTTCATCTTCTGGCAAAACAAAAAGTCCTTTTAACATGGCTGACTTACACTGAGAAGGGCAAGGAGTAAGACAAATTCTGAAAATAAAGTCGGTTGTTTTCAGAAAAAGCACTAGTGGCATGAAAGTAAGGAAGTACACAGGGAAAAGATGCAACAATACTAGCCAAAGATAAAAGCCCAACAGTTGAACAAGCGTGGTCCCAATTAGGCCTATTCGAAAACAAATATCAATAATAAAAAGATAATAATATGGCCTGAGGTGCGATGTCCATGTACTTTGAATTGACATCATTTAGGTGGCTACGTATCCATTTTGACGAACCATTTCACTCTATCAGATGGCAATTAACCAGAACAGTTTTGAATTACCTAAGGCTGAGTTTTTATCAATTTTATAGGGATAATACCAAAACTATAAGCAGACATCGGATACATGCCGACATCGTACGACATGGTGCGCTGAATAGACTCTTTTTCGCTCTTCAACAATACGACTACCTCTGTTGGGTTTTATCCCACGATCCGCGGATAGGAAGTCCAATATTTTACGACTGCTCGTATTTCATATCTAACTATAACTCACAGATTTTTAAGATAAGTTGTCTTATGAAACAAATTTTTAATATTTTAATTTATTTTAATATTTTTAATATTTTAATATTTTAATATTAGTCTGTTTCTGACATGGCTGGTAGAGTCCACTCTAGATGTGGTCAAGACATTTCATAGTAATCTTGTTCCTAGTCGGTAGACGACTCTAAATCAAGCCATTTTACCATACAGGTGATAGATTGATGACACCTTGGCTGAATGGTTAGCTTCGGTTCAGAAGGCCCCGAGTTTGATCCCCGACCTTGGTCAGGGATTTTAATCTTAAATAATTAGTTTTCTTGGCTCGGGGACTGATTTTTGTGCTGTTCCCAATATACCTGCAATTCATAAATTACGCATATTACTATTCTTTCTCACAATAAACAGCAGTTTCCCATACACAGCATATGGCGCCCACCGTCGTCGGAGGGTCTACTTTGCAAGGACAACTTTAAGAGATTTCATCCTCTAAATCAATCTCTAAATTTTCCCATATTTCTGTTAAACTACCGTGCAAAACCCTGTTGGACAACAAACCACTGGGACCTTGGACAGCTAATACGTTTTCTGTCCAGTAAAATGGCTTGCAGATAATGGACTTCCACGTGGTCAACGTGACGAAATTATCAGCCAAATTGCTTCGCTTCTTGACAGGGTCTCGTATGTCAGCTTCTTTGTTGGTATCACGAAGTTGAATGAACTCGGTCTCAGCTCTCAGGCCATAATAATATTTTTGAATGAGCCAGGAATCAAACTCGAGGCACACACGCTACCCTTTCACCCTCGGGCTGGCGATATGAAAGTGAGTTTTAATGTCATTGTATTTTATTGCTTAAGGACTTGCGAGTTGTTATATGGTACGCTAGTAAATGAGATGATCCAGAGAAATTAAGCCGGGAATTGAAGTGACATAAGTGGCAGAGTTGTCAGATTTGATAGTGAACGTTGTAACAGAGGATATCGTTCGGTCTCAGGTAGAGACAGGGATTAAATGAGCTTCTGTTTGCAGGCGTTCAGACTGCTGTCAAAAGGAGTTTGAGAGAGATTTCCATCCAACGTCGCATTTAATGTGTGTTTAAAGACAAGTTGGTATGCTATACTAACCAGACCGCTTTAACATTATGGCAACACTGCAAAACTGTTAGGTCCGGAAGCCAAGTGAAATAAACGTCAGATTCGCTCGTTCACATCGGTCAATTAGAGAAGTTTGGCGTAATTATTCTTAGTGAGTAACTGTTTATTGTTTTGAATTTCGTAAGAGAAATAGTTGCCAAGACATTATCCCAATTTCGAAATTTGGAGAAACTATCGCACTTTATTTCAAAACCTCATATTACACAAATGAGTGATATTAAAGTCAATTATTTTGAGCGGTTAGATATAGGCAGTTTAGAAATGGAGTTGACTGAATTTCAAGAAAACAGTGCATGGGTAAACAATTTCGTACACCTTGGTGAAGCACTGATGAAAATCGAGTGTGCTGTTGACGGTGAATATTCTCTCAGAAGGCGTAGAACTTAATACTTGAACAGTGGAACAACCTGCCACAAATATTTTCGGCAATGAAAAAACTTGCTATAGCGCTAGTTACTTTGTTTGGGTCAGCATACGCCTGCGAGAAGCTGTTTTCTACAATGAACGTCGTGAAGTCAACAGTTAGAAACTGTCTTGGTTCAGATCTAAGTGCTTATCGTGTGTAAATGAAGACAAGATGTTATGAACCTAACATAAATGGCATAGCTACTACTATAAGTAGTTTTGCGGTATTGGCAAAATACGATCACGAAACGTACAATCAAATGTATTATTTTGCAATGCATATATGTGTAAGTAATAAACTAATAACATATTATGAAACACAGTTTTGAATTAGGGATGGAAGTCGTCGGTGGTGGTGTTGGGGTGGGGGGGATGTAGCCATTACAAACGAAAATAACACGTGGTACAGTTGAGAATAATAAACCAGGCTTCAAATGGCACACTAGTTGGAAAAAGATTCGCCATCCCTGGACTAGGTAAACAATTGATAGGAAATTTGCCTCCTGGACGACAGTCCTAAATACAGACCATTAATGAATGATCGATTTAACCTAGTGTAGAAGCCTTGTGATAGTACATATATCACACCCTCACACTTTATGTAGAGGTGAGAGATATCATTGTCAGTATTCGATTTATTATTATTATTATTATTATTATTATTATTATTATTATCTGCATTTTAGTTGTATATTTTGTCATTAATATTTGTAAGCTGGGATGTCTCCATATATGTAGTATGAGTAATTTGTTTTGATCATACGGCTGGGAAAACATTGCTATATTGGAACTTGGAAACTTTGCATGAGTCATGTAAATATCCCAGTCTGATGAGATGAGCTTGTTGTTGTACTAGGAAAATTCTAGGACTCATGTGAAATACCCCAGAGAGTTTGTTTATGTCTTGGGGCCAAGAAGTAGTTCACGGCGTGGTCTTGACAAGAGGATCTACCATGATTGGCTGGCGAGGATCAATCCAGACGTATCACGTGAGAGGAAGGGGAATGCTGATGTCTATAAAGGTTGATAAAACGGCATGAACCACACACACGGTACGGGAAAGAAGGAGTGCTAACACACAGTACGGGAAAGAAGGAGTGCTAACACACTGTACCAGAATTAAGTAGCGCTAACACACTGTTCGAGAAGGAAGTAGTACAGACACACTGTACGGGGATGAAGGAGTGCGAACACACACGGGAGTGAAACTGGATATACGGTACTGGAGTGAGACTGCTGCACTGTACTGGACTGGACTCCAAACGTTGGTGGAACGCAGTGTTTCTATGTTTATGAAAAGTGACTGACATACAATGTATGTATTGTATCACTTTGTGGTGGCCTGGTATTACATGTTGTTGAAAGCTGGGAGGAGCTCTGTCTCAGACTTTCCATAATTTATGCTCAGGAACGACACACGTGTGTTGCTCAAATGTATATATCTTTACAACAAGTGTTAAAGTCTGTGAACACAGTATTACGAGGCACAGTATATGTGTGATGTTATAAGTGCCGATTATGAGAATCGGCAAGTCGTATTGATACAGAGACAGTGAAGGGTTCTTATATACACATATGTACATTGTTCAACGAACTAACTACAAATGGTGGCTTAGTTCTCGCTTTCGTTTTCCCACTCTTTTCATTGTTGTTGTTGTTGTTGTTGTTAATATGGAGTCTTCCAGCAATAATTTTTTTTGTATTGTAAGTGTATTTTGGTGTGTTGATGAGGTGCTCATGCACGGATTTTATTGAGAATATAGTTAGATATTTTAGAATCAGTGGAGTTATTGATGAACCTAGGTGCAGTTCCTACCTATTTAGTCGTTTTAAGAAGGTTAAGTAAGGCCTGAAGCAGATGTACCAGTACGCAGCATTATGTACACGCCCTGGGATATAAAGAATTATCATGCTCTATCTAAATTCGAGGGATCCATTCTGGTGAACTCTGGCGCCCATACTACGGACATTTCGATTAACTATTTTTATTAATTTAATTTATTTCAAGTATTATATTTATGATATTTTATTATTATTTATACAGTATTAACAGAAAAGTTACAGCCTCAACATCTCTACCTCAGAGTCGTGAATAGCCGAGGAATATTCAGCATGGGACGCAAGTACGTGAAAGAATCCCACACTCTGATACAGGCCACGTGTTCCTACTTTCATTCCCAGCTTACGACAAGCAGGGAATACCAGGGTTGCATTTCTATCCCCACTCATAAGGATCGGCAGCTGCGTTGATGATCGCTTCCAAGATCTTAGATTTTATTATGAAAGACCAGAATGGGGTGTTTTAAGATGAGAGAACCATGACATTGGTACGTAAAAACTTCCCATTCCTTGAAGGCTTATGAATTTTATGATATTATTATTAGTCAATCAATTAATAGCAAATACTCGAAAACGAGTAGGATGGTCTTCCAGTCATAATTCCTCTTCATCTGTGAGTCCGTAGGTGACTGAACAGCCAAATACGGAAAGAACAGAGTTTTCTGCAGAGATGGCAGATAGTCCCAGGTGGAGCAGCCATTGTTCTCCTTTTTCGTTCTTTTTCCTTCCTTCGTTGCCTCTTATCGTTCGCTATTCGCCTACGGTTTTCTTCGAAAAGTAGTGTGCCACGATGAACTAAAAATCTCCAGGATGAACGTTTGAGGGCTAAGGTCTCCCAGTTGTTCACACCAATGTGGCACATCTTCATGTTAGCCTTAATTACATTCTTAAATCGTTTCCTATGACCTCCCAAACAACGTTTACCCACTGTTATCTCGGAGTAAAACACTTGCTTGGGAATGCGATTGTGCGTATCACATGCCCTGTCCATCGTAGCTGACGTCTTAAAATCATGGTTTCTATACTGGTGGTAATTGCCTCTTCAAGTACTCTGACATTTGTGCGTCTATCTTGCCAGGTTATATGCAAAATTCTCCTTAAACATCGCTGGTGATATTGTTCCAACTTTTTAATGTGCCGCCTGTAGCATGTCCAGGATTCAGATTCATATAGTATGCTGGAAACTAGGAGTCCATTGTGTACGATGGTATTCGTTGCAGCATTGACATCATGATTGTCAAATACTCGGGACCGTAGTTTGGCAAAGGATGCTCCAGCACGGTTGATTCTAAATTGGATTTCCGAATCTATATTTGCGCCTGATGAGAGGACGCTGCCAAGGTAAGGGAAGGAGTTTACTACTTGAAGGCTCACTCCGTCGATGGAGACACTGATCTCTCTATGTCTTTCTCCAGGGGCTGGTTGATAGAGAATCTGTGTCTTGCTGGTATTCAGTTTGAGACCAATCTTTCTGCATGCAGTTGAAAAGGCGCTCAGGATTAATACTAGTTCTTTTTCAGACTGAGATAAAGCTGCATCAGCATCAGCATACTGAACCTCACTAATGCTGTAGAAAGTGTACCAGTCTTCGTCCTTAGACCTCTCATATTAAACAGTTTCCCATCCAGTCTATAATTTTTATTCCTGGAGGAAGAACGTCCTTAATTAGCTGCATAACAGCGGCATTATTATTATTATTATTATTATTATTATTATTATTATTATTGTACCGGGCGGTACACCTCTACGCGACGCAAGTTCAAATCTTGCGCCAATTGAAACTTCTCTACTGGAGAAACCCGGAACTTTAACCACTGAACTAACTCTACTAGTAATCAGAAGAGGTCACTGAGTGTTTTTGATTTGCTTTTGTTTTTCATTGATCAAGAAGTGTGAACATTCTCTAACAGATGTCTCTACCAAAAATAACTATGGTAAAACACTCTGGCGCAATGGAATGAACTCTCTTGAAGACATTTTGGATTCTTAAGTTTTGTCTTTACTGAATTTTGTTCTTTTATTTTTGGGGTTGGCAATATTAATCTTTCTGTCCGCCAGTTTTGAACTCAGCCAATCCCGAATTTCTTTTTTTTTTTTGCTAGGGGCTTTACGTCGCACCGACACAGATAGGTCTTATGGCGACGATGCGATAGGAAAGGCCTAGGAGTTGGAAGGAAGCGGCCGTGGCCTTAAGTAAGGTATAGCCCCAGCATTTGCCTGGTGTGAAAATGGGAAACTACGGAAAACCATCTTCAGGGCTGCCGATAGTGGGATTCGAACCTACTATCTCCCGGATGCAAGCTCACAGCCGCGCGCCTCTACACGCACGGCCAACTCGCCCGGTCCCGAATTTCTTTAATTAATTTCTGGCCAATAGTGTCTTTCTTCTTCGATGTTGATGTATAACTTTTAGCGACCCAATAAAATTGAGGGAGTGTGTCTACTCATTCCTGAAAGGACTCGAATTTTCCACGAGGGTATAAAAACTGCTGATTTTCTTGTCTCGGTGCCACTTCAGTAACATCTAACTTAGTGTGTGGATATGTAGCAGGGGGCGGGAAGCGCCTCTTTCTTCAAGCAGCAGTTCTTCTACAAGGTAATGGCCTTTTAACATCTTTATTTCTTGCTAGCTCAGCAGTCTAACTCTCGGGGAAGGTTCGAAACCTTTAATATGTAACCCATCTTTATAAAATGTAAATTCCTTTTCAGTCTATGTAAAAACTACAAGTCTCTGTAACTGTAAACCGGGGATAGAGAGTGCTTTACCCTCTCGAACTCCCCTTCATTTGGAAATTGAGGTGACTACGTTTTCATAACCGTTTCTTCTCTTCCTTAATGTATTAAAGTTCTCATACGGGTCACCTCCCTAGCTTGGGATTAACCCCTGTGTACCGGCCTAGAGCCACTTAGGTTTTAAAAGTGTATTTAGGAGTGCAAGTTCACGCCTCCAGTCCTTTCTGTACTTTGGGCCAGTAACTTAACCTGAAGTTTTGTTTTCTTCTCGAGAAGGCCCGGTAGATTGGGTACGAGGTACCCCTGTACTATTATATGTGTGCCTTGAGGGCAGTTAGTGGAAAGTAAGTTTATGGCCTCTTAAATAGGTTTGAAAATTTTGAGAGCGGGTCAGCTCTTTCTTGTGTGTGAAAGGTGCCTCTGGGAGGCTTGAGTTAAAAGTTGGGAGCAAGTGCTCTATGCATCCAGGGGTTTTATATCCTTTAGCAATTGTGGTTGTGAGCTTTGAGCTCAGAAATTATACTTGGGGCTCGAAGCCCAAATCTTGTAATGAACTGTAATTTATAATTTCTTAATTTGTTGATCTGCTACTTGGTACCTGTTATACGAGTACTCCGTTATTTGTTGATTTCGAAAAGAAAATATAACCTTTGTTAAAGTTTTAAATTAACTTTAATTTTGTAGTTGAGACCTATTCCAGCCCGCACCTTCTTTCACCTCTGCTGATGCAAAAAACACGGTAACGATTATTATTATTATTATTATTATTATTATTATTATTATTATTATTATTATTATTATTATTATTATTATTATTATTATTATATAGAAAACACTTTCTCGATATAAAATTCGAAAAATCAATGAAGAGTTTTCAGTACCTGTGATCTAAGCCATGTCACAACTCTCCAAACTGGAAGAAAATATTTACTCTCACAACAAAAGGTAATGAAAGGTCCACATTTGTTTTTATACTCCATATTTTCTCTAGCGATCAGTAATTCCTGTCAGAACTGTCCTCGCTGGGAAAAAGCACTCTACGGATATCAAGAGTCATATTACGCCCCTATCATCGATTTATTCTATCAACAGACATACAAATTGTTATAATACTTAACCCATGTTTCAAAATAATTGTGGTGTGATGGGAATTGCTCTAAAGGAGTCTGAAATCAATAGAAACTGTTGATTCTGCCATATTCTGGGTGGGTAAGTGGAAATAAAAATTAACTGGAGTTACAGTACTTGTATGGTGCAGGACTAACATACATATTATTTTAAAAGAATGGAGGAACATTTGAAATCTGCTTATCGAAACTTTCTTGTATAGATATCTCAATGTGTCAATGGTTGAGTGATCGGTAACTTCGCTCCTTGTGCACAAATTTTTGGCAGCGATGCTGACCTAGCCCCTTCAATAAGGGGAAAAGTTACGATTCACTACATTGTGCATGTGATCTCGAGAAAGCCTTTTCAAACCCACCACTTATTTCTAGTTTCAGCACTCGTATTGTTGAAGAGGAACTGTCCTTTTACGCACTTCAATGGAGATAATGAAAATTGTTTGGTGTGGCAGAGGAATATGAAGGAGTTTGAAAATTTGCTTAGTGCAAAATAGAATTTTAACATTTTCATTTTAAATTAATATTGTATCGCTTTTTATAACTGACAGGGTGCGCAGTTGAGAGCTTGCATTTGGCAAATAGTGTGTTTGAATCACACTATTGGCAGCCCTGAAGATGGTTTTCCGCGGTTTCTAATGTTCACACCAGAAAAATGCTGGGCTTATACCTTAATCAAGGCCATGCTCGATTTATTTCCAACCTTAGCCCTTTCTTATCCCATCGTCGGCATGAGACCTACCTGTGTCGGTAGCAAATTGTAAAAAAATTGAGGAATATTTAATTTGACACCAAAGAGGTCATTAAGGTGTCCTTAAAAATTACTACCGGTACTCTAGAACTTCCAATCCAGGTCAGTGAAGAATTTAGAAGTTGGAGGGTGCACACTTAAGAAAAACTACTCAAAATCTACACTTCAGATTTTTTGAACTTATGAAAGAAATTATAGGATAATAACCGTTGTTAATGTGACCATGTTACATCTGCGTACAGTGAACTTGGTTGGATTTAACCAAAATAGTTCTATAATCTTCATGTTTTATGCCTTCTCATCGAATACTCTCCTCATGTTCACCTCCGTACTTGTACTGTGAATTAATTTCACCACCTCTCATCCAATCTTAATTTCGGAACATGACGAAAACTGATAAACTTACCGATACCACTTCATCGCATCACAAGATACACAAACACATTCGTTATTTCATAAGCACGACAGTGGAACACACTACCTCTTTCTGCCAGAAGGGCCACGCCTGCTAGTTTCAGGCTTGGCTGTCACCAGTATCTACAAGGTAACAGATGATATACTGGGTTGTTATTGGTACAGTGTATCAAGCTAATGTTGTAGGTTACCCTTTTTTCCGAGCTATACACTGCGTATAAACGTACTGTTATGATTAAGGATACTATAAATAAGCTAATTTATAATTTTGTGAATATAGTATTACAGTCATATTATAATAGTGTAATTTATTATCATCTATTCTTCTTCTTCTTCTTCTTCTTCTTCTTCTTCTTTCGAATGGGCTACCAGAGGACCACGTGCCAATTTCAATTCCTTCTTCTTTGTTCTTTCCTTTTCTTCCAGTACGCTTTCATCTGTTCACTATGTTTCTTCTTTCTGTCTTCAGACCACTTTGAACCAGTCTTTTTTACTTTCCTACCTTGGAATCCTTCTATTTTCAATACTTTTTCCCGAAAGCATTCTCTATTATTTATTTCTGTTGTTATATTGTTTTTCTCTAAATCCTTTCTTACTTCATTGACCCAGCTTGTCGTTGATTTCTTACCCCACAAATATCTGAAAATCTTACTGGTTAATTTACTATCTTGCATTCGATATAAATGTCCAAAAAACATAAGTCTCCTTTTCCTCATTACATCTGACATATTTTCTATTTTTTGATATATTTCAGCATTACTTCTTAATTTCCAACCTTCTGCCATGTTTTGTGGGCCTAATATTTTCCTCATGATTCGCCTTTCTAGTATTTCTAATTTATCTAAATTATAGTTTAATGCCAGACATTCGCTTGCATATAGGCATTCTGGCTTCACTACTGTGTTGTAATGCCTTATTTTTGCATTTTTGGATAGGCATCTTTTATTGTAGATATCTTTGGTGACACCATAAGCTCTCTCCATTTTATGTACCCTCTCCTCTACTGCAGATTTTTCTAAACCATTTTCTTGGATTATTTCCCCTAGATATTTGAATTTTTTACCCTCTCTATTTGGCCAATATCTGTTTTCAGAAATGTTGGTGCATCCCAAATATTTGTTAAAAATTTTGTTTTTCCTGCAGAAATTCTTAAGCCAGTTCTGCTGGCGATTCTTTCCAAGACATTTACTTGGGTTATAGCAGATGTCACATTTTCAGAAAGTATTGCAAAGTCATCTGCAAATGCAAGACAATTTATTTCGATCCTTTTGTTTCCTCTTACTAACCTTATCGGTGAAATGTTGAGTTCAATAAGTTTTCCGTTCCAAATTCTCACTATTTTTTCTAGGACACAATTAAAAAGAATTGGGGATAGTCCGTCGCCTTGTCGTACACCAGTTTTTATTTTGAAAGGCTGTAATATCTCTCCCAGAAATTTCACTTTAGAGACTGTGTCTGTAAGTCTTTCACGAATTAGATTTGCCAGTTTAGACTTTATGCCAAATTCTCGAATTATTTTATATATAGTTTCTCTGTCAACAGAATCAAAAGCCTTTTTGAAATCTACAAACATGACTACAATGTCCTTTGAATTAAGTAACCTGTGGCGAATTATTGACTTAAGATTAAATATTTGTTCTGAGCATGATCTTCCTTTCCTGAAACCACCTTGATATTCACCTAAATGATTATCTAGTGTTGTTTCTACTCTGTTTAATAAAATCTTGGAAAATATTTTATATGCCATTGCTAATAAAGATATTCCTGTGTAGTTATTAACGTCCTGTTTATTACCTTTTTTGTGGAGTGGATGTATCAAGGCTACTTTCCATTCCTCAGGAATTTTTTCAGTTTTCCAGATTTCTTCAAAGAGCAATTGTAGCTCATTTGCTATGTTTGGCAAGGACCACTTCAAAAGTTCCGCTGTAATAGAATCTTCTCCGCTAGCTTTGTTGTTTTTGAGGGTTTTAATTACTTCTTCAATTTCTCTTATATCTTTCAATATCTTGAAATTCTAATTTATGACTTGGTTCAGGACAGTTCAAAAGTTGATCAAAATATCTTGCTAATATCTCATAATTTTCAGAATTGCTTAGTCCAATTCTGCTGTTTTCATCCTTGAAACTAACATTTGTAGTTTGGTACCCCTTTAATTCATTCTTAAAAGTCTGATAAAAGTCACGGGTGTTATTTTTTATAAAGTTTTTGTCCATTTCTATAAGTTTCTCCTTTTGAAAGGCTCGTTTAGTACTTCTGATTATCCTTGCTGTTTCCTTCCTTTGTTGTTTAAACTGATCAAAATCTTCAATTTTCTTTGAGCATTTCCATTTTTTCCATGTTTTAGCCCTCTCTGCCAAAGCTTCTTCACATATTTCATTCCACCATATTTTCCTTTTATTATTATTATTATTATTATTATTATGATTATTATTATTATGGCATGGGAAAGAATCTCACCTGCAACGACTGAAGTCAAGGAAGAGTTTCCTTCGAACATCGGAGTTAGTTGGATCCATTGCTGAAAAAGCCAGGTTTCAACTATGGAAGGCCAAAAACCTCCCTCCTTCCTGAATGGAAACGAGTTTCTGAATCTTTACCCCGGGGTTATGACAAGGATCAAGTAACTCTGAAGTCTCTGAATAGGCTGAGATAAGGTGCGGGCAAATCGAGTATTAATACGCAGAGTTGGGGCTACACTGAAGACAATAGTATTCAGTGTGATTGATGAGAACATGTACAACATTATATGTTTCAATATCGAATGTGTCCAACTTCCTGCAGAGAATCCGTGTTACGTCGCACTGACACAGGCAGGTCTTATGCCGACGATGGGATAGGAAAGGATTAGGATTTGGAAGGAAGCGGCCGTGGCCTCAGTTAAGGTACAACATCATCATTCACGTGGTGTGAAAATGGGGAAACCACGGTAAACCATCTTCAGGGCTGCTGACAGTGCGGTTCGAACCCACTGTCTCCCAAATGAAGCTTGCAGCTGCGCGCCCCTAACCGCACGGCCAGCTCGCTCGGTAAGATGATGACATTTACCGTGCCACATAAAATGCACTGAACGTGGACAAGTTTTTTTCAGAAATTATATAAACTGTATTGAATGTATGTTTCTAATACAAGAATAGATTTTGTTGTTATTAGGCCGATGGTCTGACACGAAATACCACCCCACTCCCTTTCAGAGGCTCTATATTAGGCACTTCGACGTGTTAGACTAACGGGTTTTGACACTAACCAGGACGTGCGCAGACCAATCAAGCTCTTACATGAGTATTATACTGGTCTGCGAACGTCCAGGCCAGTGACATAACCCATTGGCCCATGGCAACCGTGAGTCCATGTCGCGCACGTTCTGTGCGATCCTAGCTACTGTAGTTGCTACACGACAGGCCCACCTCTGGGTGTCGAAGGCGCCAGTTAATTACAAGAAGGCACGCAGTTCCGGCTAGAGCTAACAAAGTACCTGCTCGTACTATTCACGGACAATATCTTTTTGAAAATTTTAGTTAATTAATACGAATCACCTTACACCCGCATTTTCAATTATGTGGATGGGGAACAATCATGTTTCACCTTAATCATAGGGGTAGGATGGGTATTAACTTGAAAGAGTGCTGGTCCGGCTTGTATGATTTGAAACTGGCCACAGTAAGCAACCTAGACCTTACTGGACCTCTCCTTGGAAGTCGTGTCTTTTGGTCTCATGCGATTTTAAACGCGATTGTTTTGGGGCGCCACGCTATCAGCTTCGATAAAGATAATTGCATTTGGTTTGTCATTTTTACACCACGCAAATGCCTGGGCTATGCCTTATCTGGGATCAAGGTTGCTTCCTTCCGCATCCGAGCCGTTTCCATTCCCATCATCCGCCAAAAATATGTTTTATTGCGGTCTTAAATAACTAAAAAAGGAGATATTATTACGTAGAACTTGCATCAGAACGAACAAAACATTACAACACTGAAAGAATTGATATAATGAATACATTGAGTGATCTATCGGGTGGGCAAAATAAAAATGGCCCGAAAGAATATTTACAGTAGGGCTGGCGCGGGATTGAACCTTGTTAATGAACAACACAGAAAATGCTGGAATTGACCGCATCTAAAGAAATAAAAAGTGCGGTTCCAAAAGTCCTGACTCCACTTCACTCAGAAACCACCGGCAGAACTCAACGCGTGAAGGTTCGAGTGGACATAACGCATGCACAACGATAAATTTGTAACGATGCAGATGCAGGTCCATTTTTGATGATGTTTCGACTCGACGATCTCTTCATTCCCACTTGCATAGATTGCAGACTTTGCTGAAGATTTTGCCAATACACTCCCAGTTTTAAACCGCATAGATTTTCCACGAATCATGCTTCGCATAACACTTGACAATGAACACGTGCTGTTTTATCGTGAACAACATTTTGTGTTGCTTTCAACTGGTCACTAACCACGTCTGACCCTCTCACTCACTCACACGTAATGACACAGCGACGTACTCAGGATATGCACACACACAAACATGTGACAGAACCGATTGGTGCATCTAAATCACGGTTTCCAACATTTCCTGTGATGGGCAGTTCTCCTGTTCGTTAACAAGGATCATTTCCACGCCAGTCTTATCAATATTTTCCGGGAGAGTTTCATTTTTCCCAAACTGTATAATAATCCAGCACTCGACACAAGGCAAGGTGAATTTTTGACACAAAGGAGAGGTTTTAGGAAGTTCACCTTATATTTCATAGTAACGTATAAATGCAGGCAGTGGTATTTACCTAAGTTCTTGTAAGAAGACAAAGCCAAGTCGCAAATATCTCAGCAGCCAGCCACAAGGAAGGAAGCTCTTAAGAGTGAAGGGGAGTTGAGAGCTCTTCAGCTCACGAGTTTCAAGAGCACGCTGCTGCCACTAGAATGTCATCTAAATGGAGGGTGGCCTAATTCTGAGACTTGGTCACGGCAGTGACCACAGGTAATTCAATATTGTCCCCTAGTATTATAAGCTGATGATGATTGGATATTTACTGCGGGGTACAGATTATTTGAAAAACCGGCTCTTGCAGCATATTTTAAAATTAAATCGAATGAGTCTGAACTAGGGGATATTTTATATTCAGTTCTGAAAATTTATCATTTCTCATCATTTAAAATAATAATAATAATAATAATAATAATAATAATAATAATAATAATAATAATAATAATAATAATAATCATAATCATAATCATAATCATAATCGTAATAATAATGATAATAATAATAATAGATGATAATCACCTAGTAATAATAATCATGAGTATTAAAAGTCACGACTTCCAAGAAAGGTCCAGTACGGGTTAGGTTGTTCACTGTGGCCAGTTTCAAAACATACAAGCTGGACCAGCACTCTTTTGAATAAACACTTATCCTACCCCTATTACTTAAAAGTGTAATTTTAAGGTGAAAAATGATTGTTCCCTATCAACGTAATTGAAAATACAGGTTTAAGGTGATTCATATGGCAACTGAGGGGTTTTTTACTCCGTGTCAGTTATTACCACATTGAAGGACTATTGCTTGATCATTGTTTTATTTTCATGACTATCGGACTGCGTACAGAAGGTACCGAGTGTAACAAAATTCAAAACTCAAACTTCTAGGGATGGTATACGAGATCAAAGCAAGTATGTTTTATTGAACATACTCTACTCAAAAACTGATAACTGAGGTACTTTTGACGTGATTGAGAACGAAACTACTACTTCTACTACAAGTTTTCCCACACCTGTGAGGTCGCGAATGTGAGGTGCGTCGCACATGTGGATTTGACGCTATTTTACGGTCGGATTCCCTTCCTGACGCTAACCCTATAAGGAGGGAGGTATTTACTATTGCGTGTTTTTGTGGTGGTTGTTAGTGTGGTGTGTTGTCTGAATATGAAGAGGAGAGTGTTGGGGACAAACACAAAAACCCAGTCCCCGAGCCAGAAGAGTTAATCAGAAGCGATTAAAACTCCAACCCGGCCGGGAATAGAACCCGAAACCCTCTCAACTGAAGGGCATTACACTGATCGTTCAGCAAACGAGTCGAACGAGAATGAAACTATTACATTTTAATTATAGAAACTGTTCAAATGAGAGTCGTCCTACTGAAACGACGGCCATTGCCTGTCCTACACGTTGAAAATGCCTTTGCTGGCGAGATGTAGTGTTTACAGTGCACTATGTCTTCTGGTATAGGCTATATCAAATTTGTTACTTTCATTGAGCTGTCTCAGTCTCATCCTTGGCTTTGACAATATGAAATTGACTGAGTTATGAGTGATGCTGGTAACACCATTTCTTATGCAGCCAGTCCCTGTTATGAATGGTGTGAAAATATCGCTCGTAGGGTCGGTTGGTGCATGCATTTCAGTGGGCTTGGCAGGCTGATATGTAATAGCAACGGCTGGCTCGGTGATGAAAGCAGCGGGAAACTACCTCACTCCTCATTTCCCTAGTATGTCTCTTCAGTGACGCCTAGGCTCTTTATGACAGCTGTTGGCGGAGCTGCAGAGGATCAAACCAGCCTTCGGGCTGAATACCCAACATACATACATACATACACACGTTGAAAATCTCCAGGCATGTGCTGTAGAGAGTAAACAAATGCAAGCACCCGAGCGACGAGCTCTTTCCCCGAACCGGGCGAGTTGGTCGTGCGGTTACAGGAGCACTGCTGTGAGCTTGCATCCAGGAGTTAGTGGGTTCGAATCCCACTGTCGGCAGCCCTGAAGATGATTTTCTGTGGTTTCCCATTTTCACACCATGCAAATCCTGGGGCTGTATCTTAATTAATGCCACGACTGCTTCCTTCCAACTCCTAGGCCTTTTCAATTCCATCGTCGCCATAAGACCTATCTGTGTCGGTGCGACGTAAAGCCACTAGAAAAAAGTCTTTCTCCGATTGAAATGTAGTTCCGTCACCAGAAGGCGGCAGTTTTGAACAGTTTATGTAAAGGAATACAGTTAAATTGAAATGGTATTAGTTTAATACTCAAAATTCTCAATTATCAGTTTGCGACTTATAGTTATAAAATAAGACATACTTAATTTGGCCTCTTCTATCATCCCTACAAGTTTGATAATGAATTGTGATTACACCTGGTATAATAATAGCGGCTACTGGCTGGTGAGCAGTCTGAAACTTAAGGATTCAATTCCTTTATAAAGGGAAAAAAATATTACGTAACTTGTTATCGTAATCATAGCCGCGGAAGTTTGGTTTACGGGGAATCTGAAGCTCTTGAACTTGGTGAAATATACAGCCTGAGTGGGCCTAGGCCTATTAAGCGATCGCTGCTCAGCACGATGAATCATTTCGATCGTTATTCTGGGCTTCCTAGAATGGGGATGCTACTCACCATCAGATAGCTCCTCAAATTTAGGGTATGTGTACCTTAAAAACCCTGTCTAGGAAAAGAATCAGCCAGGTTAACTCAACACAATTAGAAGATGACTATAAGGCATCAAAGAGGCAACTAATGAAGCTAATAAAGGATTCTAAGAGAAATCTCTGGCAAAAGCTATGTGAAGACCTGGACAGTAATATCTGGGGGGCGGGATATAAGATACTGACTGATCGATTAATAAACAGGGTACCAGTTCAGCTCCCAGCTGATGGAAGGAAAGTCATAGCGATGGAGTTGTTTCCTGGTACTAATGACAGACTTGAAATGGAACCAGATTTTAGTGTTGCAGAACCGTTTACTGTGGTTGAGTTACAAGAGGTAGCACGCAATATGAAGACGGGTAAGGCACCAGGTGTAGATGGCATCCCACCAGAAGTCATCAAGTATGCAGTTGAGGTGGCACCTGGTTGGATCTTATCAGTCTTCAATGATTTACTGAAAAAGCGTGAATTCCCCGATGAGTGGAAAGTAACCAAGCTAGTGCTGTTATTGAAGGCAGGGAAACTGTCATTAGATCCATCAGCGTACAGGCCACTTTGCTTCTTAAACACCTTGAGCAAGCTTTACGAAGGATTGATTAAAACGAGACTGCAGAAAGAATTTGAACAACAGGGAGGACTTTCTTTGAACCAGTTTGGATTTAGAAAGGGCATAACCACAACTCAAGCTATTAAGAGAGTGATTCAAATACAGGCAGAAAGCAGTGAGAAATGGGCTGTTTTGATAACGCTAGATGCCAAGAATGCTTTTAACACTGCTTCTTTGAGCATTATTTTGAGAGAACTTCGTAGGAAGAACATTTATCGATCTACAACAAATAATTTCTAAATACTTCAAAGGACGAAGAATACGCCTTGATGATCTAGAAGACCTTGAAATGAGTGCTGGCATTCCACAGCGATCTGTCCTAGGACCCACCTTGTGGAACATTCTATATGATGGCGTCCTACGCCTGTAGCTGACAAAAGGGACAACATCTATTGGTTCTATATGATGGCGTCCTACGCCTGTAGCTGACAAAAGGGACAACATCTATTGGTTATGCAGATGACCTTGCAATAGTGGTAATAGCAGAGAATGTAGAACTGACCTTCCGAGTAAATGAATCACTGAGACGAGTTAACCTTTGGATGGTAAATAATAAATTGAGAGAGGCTCCACATAAGACTGAGGCTGTAATTTTGAAAGGTTCCAGGAATTGGAAGAATGTCCGCTTCTTATTAAATGATACAGTGATTATCCCAGGGAAGTCTGTACGATACCTTGGGGTTCTTATCGACAGGAATTGCACATTTGTTACATGTGTGAAGGCAGTAACTCAAAAGGCAGAGAAGAAGGCATCGGCATTAACTAGACTTATGCCTAACATCGGGGGACCAAGAACAGTTAAGAGACAGATTATGTGCTCTGCATTATATTCCATTTTACTTAATGCTGCACCTATCTGGCACAATGCACTCAGGAGGAAGATTCACCGGAGAGCTATGGAAAGAGTAGAGTGGAAAATGATGCCCAGAGTTATCTGTGCATATAGAACTGTTTCGACAGCATCTTTACAAGTTGTAGCTGCCAGTATTCCCATTGACCTCCTCGTGGAGAATGAAAAATTTGGCACGGAAGGGGTGCGGCTATATCTGCTGAAGAAAAAGCCTTGAGGAACCAGCTCTTACTAGACTGGCAAGGCCGATGGGATGGCAGAACCGATGTTGGCCAATGGACTAAAAAGCTAATACACGACATAGGAGGCTGGCTTAAATGTAGACATCGGCAGGTAGATTACTATTTGTCGCAGATCCAGACAGGACATGGAAGATTTGGCGTATATGCCATGAAGATGGGAAAGACGCAGGGAGATGGTTGTTAGTACTGTTCTAAAAGTTGTACAGTAGAACACACTTTTTTCTGTTGTGTTCGATGGGAAGAAGAACGAAGGAAAGCCTGCCAACAACTTGGCCGACGACTCACGCCAGGGAATCTGGTTCAGATCATGTTGAAGGCAATGGCGACATGCATTATGGGGACGAAGGAGAAAGAAGAGAAAGGAAGAACTTAATAATATACATCGCTCCATTCTGATGTCATGCCGCCAAGCTGTTCCAGAATGGGTTGAGTGAAGAGGGCAGGAGATTTTAGTTGGTGGAAATCCAACTCCCACACAGAGTGGTCTTTAAAATATTTTCCCCTGCCGCAACAAAAAAACTACTACTACTACTACTACTAGTTCTACTACTGCTACTACTACTACTAATAATAATAATAATAACAATAACAATTATAATAATAACCATTAGAAGGGTTCCGGCGGTCAAGTACCTACGAGAGTGGATCGCAGGGTGAGAACCTAGCCATATACACCAGGTGCACCAAGCATGAGGAGGCCTACCACTCCCGCAGAAGCATATACGCATCAAAGTACCTCTTCAAGAGCCTCAAACGGAGGCACTGTAATTAAGTAGTAATACAGCGGTAGTTCTCCACGCCTCTGAGTGTCTCGTGATGACCAGGAAATGCCCTATCAGGAAACTAGGACTCAAGGAAAGGAAGAATCCTGAGGACTGCTGGGACCCGTAAGAGAAGAGGGAGGCACCTACATAATTCGACACAACGATGAGTTATACGAACATCAGGAAGACATCGTCACGTGTATTAAAAATGCGCCTGGTCTTCTATGGGCACCTAACCCGCATGAACCCCTGCAGATTATCCAGCAGGATCTTCGCTGTGATAGAGGGAAGGCATCCAGGAACAAGTGGATCTCTTCGGTCAAGTCAGATCTGGAACAACTGGGAATCCCGCATGAGTACATGCATGATCGCCCACAGTTTCGACAAGCCATCCAGCGGGGAATTCGTCCAACATCACAGCGACGAGCAGACTTTTGTGGACGGGGGAAAGAAAGCTGGCTCACAGCCAGAAAAATGAAGGGGTATTGGAAGAGGGGAAAACAGAAGGCCCAAATAACGAGAAGATACGAGCACCGTCGTCCTCAGTAGGCCCAACGAAAATAATAATAATAATAATAATAATAATAATAATAATAATAATAATAATAATAATAATAATAATAATAATAATTGTACCGGGAGGTACACCTCAACCCCGCACATTTAAAAGAAGCGCCTTAAGAAACACTATCTATCGAACAACTCTTGAAACAGCTAATGCATAAAGTTGGAACATAATCAAAAGATGTCACTACTGAATAACTGAGTAATATTTTACATTAACATTTCCTAAACTGACTGGATTTATTTGTTTTGTTTTGGTGTACATCAAGAAGTTTGAACTTTCTCTCCATAGATGTCTGTACTATAAAGACTGAGGTCATGGACTCTTGTGCAAGCTGGAATAATTGATGATTTGAAGAAGTTGTGTGGTTATAAGTTTTCGCAACTTAATTCATTTTCATTTATTTTGGTACTTCAAGGTTTGCAACACTTCCTTCTCATCCCGCCAGTTTTTGAGTCTGGCCAATAAGAACTTTTCTTTATTTATTTTTCAGCCAATCAGAGGCTTCTTGTAGCTTTTTATTCTGCCGTCCGACTCGTTTCAGAGGGTCCCGTGTTCGATTCCTGGCCGGGTCGGGGATTTTAACCTTAATTGGTTAATTCCAATGGCACGGGGCTGGGTGTATGTGTTGTCTTCATCATCATTTCATCCTCCTCACGACGCACAGGTCGCCTACAGGTGTCAAATAGAATGACCTGCACCTGGCGAGCCGAACCCGTCCTGGGATATCCCGGCACTAACAGCCATACGACATTTCATTCTGTCAATGTGTGTCCGGATTTAGTCCAGAGCCTTCTCAAACCCTCCCCTAGGGTATATAAGCTGGAGCTTTTCCAAGCTACCTTGTCTTATTGATCGTCGAAGTTCTGAGTGTGTGTTTTAAGACGGGAGGCGGGGTGCCTCATTCTTCGGCAGGCAGAACATCAGCCCAGGTAATGGCCACCAGTTTTATATCTCCATAGCTAACCTCCACAGACTTACCCGAGGGGAAGGTTCTAATTTCTAACTATGTAACCATCCGTTTCCTAAGAATGTAAACTACTTCTTATCATGTAAAATTTCATGAAGACTTAAGCTGTAAATCGGGGATAGAGAGCGCGTTACCCTCTCGACCTCCCCTTCAATTTATCTTGAGGTGATTACGATTTTGTAACTGTTTCTCTTTCTGTAAAGCATTAATAAAGCTTTCTTTCTAGTCACATCAGTAGCTTGGGATTAGCCTCTGTATCATCAGGCCGCGAGCCCAAGTAGGGTATGGTTTTCTAGCAGCGCAAGTGTACGCCTCCATACATTTTGAGTTTGGGCCAGTAAGGCCCAGTAGTATGGGTACTAGATACCCCTCTATTAACTAAATTGTAAGTGGTAGGTTGTGGTTAGAGAGGCCAGGGATTATAAGATTGTCGTAAAGTTGCCTTGTGTAGGCTGTAAGAAATTTGGAGCCAGTCTCCTTTGTTGAATTCGGAGAGCATGTAAACTTTTTTTCTGATTTTAGTGTAATATTGAGTGGTGCCTTTGGAAGGCCGTAAATTGTATCGGTTGGAGCAATGTGCTCTGGAATTTTGTGCCTAATTAAACGCTACTTGGCGACATTTTAAACTTGTAAATTTGGGGCTTGAAGCCCAAAACTGTTAAATTCCCTATTCTGGGGTTTTCTCTTCTGGTATCAAAATTGTCATTGTACCTGATACATCGGTTTCTCTTCACTAAGTGAAGAATGTTGTTAAGTTTGAGATCTGGAAAGAAATATAACCTTTATTTAAAGTTTTAAATTAATTTTTGATATCGTAGTTAGACCCATTCAAGCCCACACCTTCTTTCACCTCTCTGCGTTCCACAGATACCCCGGAATAATAATAATAATAATAATAATAATAATAATAATAATAATAATAATAATAATAATAATAATAAAAATAATAATAATACGGTTATTACTAGGGTGGTTCAGCCCTTGTAAGGCAGACTATGGTGGTCGGTATGGAGCACTGCAAGTTACTGTAGAGGTCAGTGTTGTGTCTGCTGTGCGAGTTGCAAAAATAATAAATCACTGATTTGGCGTAAAGCATCTTTTTTTGTTTGCTATTTGCTTTACGTCGCACCGACACAGATAGATCTTATGGCGACGATGGGATAGGAAAGGCCTAGGAGTTGGAAAGAAGCGGCCGTGGCCTTTATTAAGGTACAGCCCCAGCATTTGCCTGGTGTGAAAATGGGAAACCACGGAAAACCATTTTCAGGGCTGCCGATAGGTGGGATTCGAACCTACTGTCTCCCGGATGCAAGCTCACAGCCGCGCGCCTCTACACGCACGGCCAACTCGCCCGGTCGTAAAGCATCTAGTGCAATAGTCTTCGTCAATATTATACCTATACATCAATATAAGTATATATAGAAGACTCCCATATAAACTAAAAGGATATTGAGAGAGATGAGAGTTCACAAGAAAGTAAATGTGCTAATGCAGTCATCTAACGATACTCTTCCGATGTGAACATCCCAGCACTGAATCCTGGCAACGCTGTGTCTGTCTGGTGGTTAGTAGTTTGATCTGATCTGTCGTGTGTGTATGCGGTGGCGTTTATTAAGATGAACTCAAATTTCCAGTCCCCGAGCAAGAGGAATTAATCAAATGCGGCTGTAATCCTTGATCCGGCCGGGAATCTAACCTGGAGTACTCTGAACCGAATGCCTCGATGCTGGCTATTCAGACAATATTATTTCTATAATCTGGACTAAGTTCCTCCTTGGCAACCATAACCAACACAGATTCACTCACACCGACACTACAACTGAAGAGATTATAAGTCTTCTGCTTCACTATGCACTCAAGGCTACTGACCACGATCTCCTAAGACTCATACTTGCAAACAGTGTGTACGGCAGAAATTGACTTGCAGAAGTACGATCTTAAGCTGGAAATTCTCTTGTCATGTATCAAGTTCTCCCTCTGTTTATTGCAGTTGGCATGATGAAATTGGCTCTGGACCAACTTTTCGTTTGGACTCCTTAGCCAGGAACTGTCTACTCTGAGTTGTGATCATGTAGTTAACTTTGAGAAATGATTATGGACTTTGAAGGCGTACTTCAGAAGATTGCTCGCCATTTCTATACATTGCCGAAATAAAGCCTGTCAAGATTACAGTAATAATAATATCCTTCGGCTATTCTGGGGTGGTGTAGGCTTTGTAAGGTAGACTCTCCCACGATGGTGGGTCATAAATGCTGACCACATGTTGATGTGGTGGAAGATAGTGTTGTGTGGTGTGAGAGTTGAATACCACTGAGGATAACACAAACACCAAGTCCCCAAGCCAAGGGATTTAACCAATTAAGATTAAAATCCCATGATACGGGGCCCCTAAGACCGAAGACCAATACGCTGAATACTCAGCTATGAAGCCGGACAGGAATACAGTGCATTTTGTTAAAATCAAGCAAACTACAATAGAGTTACCCGAAAAGAAACCAATATAGTTTCTTTCGCTGGAGAAGAATTAAAAGAGAAATCATGTACTGATTTAACTCTTTCGAACTCATAGTCCAGTATACTGCGCACATGATTGTATACCATTGTCTGATGCTTCATCAAAGTTCACAAGTTTTGGAGAGACCTGTAGGTTCTAAGTTTGGTAAGGTAGTATCTTCTGTAACGGCTGCAGACCAGATCCCTTCCTTGTTAAGATCTAGTGTTTATAATGTCTTCTGGAATGGGCTAGAACAAATTTGTTACTTTCGTCCCTCGGTTTATACACCTTCCTTACTATGCTTCAGGCAGTATGGATGCGTAATGTGTAAGAAGCAATTGTAAGTACACCAATTCACTGTGGCTTCAGGATATATTACGCACGAGTTATGTGCAAGAAACAATTCTAAGTACATCACTGCACTGCAGCGTTCAGGTAGTATGCATGCGTTGTATGAAAACGTTCTGCGTACCGGTATACTCATGCACAGAAATGGTGTCCCGATATAAACAAAGCATAGCGCCCCTCACCTCCTCGCTTAACGCATTGCTGCAGGTAGACAGCCCGCTACAAGACTGTTGTGATTGAAATGGGCACAGCGGTGGATGTATAGCAATACACACTGTGCCTTCAGCACTATCCGTTCACCCCCTTTCCCTCCTTTCCGGTATTGGAGCGGCCTTCAACACACTCCCTCCCTTTCCAGTACTGGAGTGGGACAGTGTTAATTGTTTATGTCGGGTCAGAATTTATGTGTATGCATGTACAAGAAGTCAACCTTTTCGCACTGGAAAATATTGTAATGTGTGTCAGGCAAGCCTTAAGTCGAAAATGAAATTTTCAACTTCATTCTCTAATTTTTTAAATACTACATGATTTTAAAGTCACATGTATTGAGGCCCCTACCAACAAACAACGCTGTATAGCCAGACCCTGTTAATAGAGTGAAAGTGTTGCTCCTAAGGTCGGTTGGTGTATATATTTTAGTGGGCTCTAGCACCTTCACTGACGCCTAGGCTGTCAGATATCTGATCGTCGACCTAGTAGGGATCCAACCAGCCTTCGGGTTGCGGACTAGACATACAACATGCAAGGACATTTTAAAGCAAGCCTTGCTGAATGTGTACTAGGGGAAACACTCCGAATCTTCTTTGTTGTATAAGGAAATACAAGTAACGTCCGATATAATGTAACCTACAGAGCATTTTGTACTCTCATCTAATGCTTTACCTAAGTCAGTTTGGAGGATTTAGATGTCGTGTCACACACATTATACAGCACACATCGGGAAGTATCCGCGCCCATTATACGTTCAAATAGATGACGAGTCAGTACAGCAAGTAGCTCAACTCAAATACCAATAGAAATGAAAACCTACAATCTGTTTTCCAGTCATTGACCGGGTCAGAGATGGAACGAATGAAACCCCCATCTTGCGGCGAGGATAGAAATTGTGCCGGCTGCCGAGGCCTGTCGCACTATCCTGGGGCAATGATTATTGACTGGCAGATGAAATTAAATGATAATGGAGAATGCTGCTGGAATGAAAGATGACAGGAAAAACCGGAGTATCCGGAAAAAACCTGTCCCGCCTCCGCTTTGTCCAGCACAAATCTCACATGGAGAGCCCGGGATTTTAACCACGGAAACCAGCGGTGAGAAGCCGACGCGCTGCCGCCTGAGCCACGGAGGCTTTCAAATACTTTATCAATGTTATTTGTAGTGATATAACCAGAGCTTCAGAATTATCAAGACAGCATCTGAAGCTCAATCTGTATTTGTTTTGGCTATTTAGCTAATAACTTCTTCTTCTTCTTCTTAATCTGTTTTCTCTCCAGGTTCGGTTTTTCCTTCGGACTCAGCGAGAGATCCCACTTCTACCGCCTCAGGGGCAGTGTCCTGGAGCTTCAGATTTTGGGTCGCGGATACAACTGGGGATGAGGACCAGTACCTCGCCCAGGCGGCCTCACTTGCTATGCTGTACAGGGGCCTTGTGGAGGAATGGGAAGTTTGGATGGGACAGGCAAGGAAGGGGGAAGGAAGCGGCCGTGGCCTTAAGTTAGGTACCATCCCGGCATTTGCCTGGAGGAGAAGTGGGAAACCACGGAAAACCACTTCCAGGATGGCTGAGGTGGGAATCGAACCGACCTCTACTCAGTTTACCTCCCGAGGCTGCGTGGACCCCGTTCCAGCCCTCGTACCATTTTCAAATTTCGTGGCAGAGCCGCTAATCGAACCCGGACCTCCGGGGGTGGCAGCTAATTACGCTAACCACTACACCACAGAGGCGGCCAGCTAATAACTATTACAAAATTAAATAAGTGAAATTAATAAAAATGCATAAATATTAAACAAACACATAAATATTCATAACCTATGGAGAGAGAAGAAAATGTTCAGCAGGGATATACAGGGTGGTCGAAAACAACGCGAACCCGTTAGAGGGTTGGTCATGCTGATACATAATTTGAAAGAAATAATTGCATATTGAACCATTCAGTTCATGTTCAAATTGTATGGATTTTAGCCTTAGATATTGGAATTGCATGAGACCACCATGAAAGTCATTGTATAGCAGTTTATTATATAAGAGAGTACAGATTGAGCATTTCTCGTGGGAACATAGTAGTCAGTATCATTATGAAAATTCCAGAGACTCATAAAAGGAATGTATTACCCAAGCGAAGCTTCTTTATTAATAGTGTTGGACGCGCACCACTTCATGAATCCCGCGGGCTGATTGTGCTATGGAGGGAAGAAGAAATTAATTTAATATCTCCGGCTACAGAAGAGATGCACTGGATTTGGTAGGAGAATTGCAACCTGCATAATTTCCTGTAAATTTTGATATGCGGCACGGCTATAATTATAAGTGCATACTTTAAGCAAGATACTTGTCACTCTTTGTGCGGGAGAAGCTTCCAGTCGCGGGCGCGGGTAATACAGACCTCCCACACTGCAGCGTGGTAACGCCATCACAAGCCTGATTATAAATACACGACCGCCGAGCGCGTCAGATACATTCATTGACTGTACGGCTGCTAAAACGAGGTCATTACGCTGCGAGTCGGCATACAGAAGAGCGTCTTTATCTTCGAGCTGCATACGCCTAGCACAATTGAATCTGGGGAAAAGTAAGTAATCAACATGGATAATTAAGCTGAATTATTGAAATTACATGCGCTGATCTGCTGTGATGAGAGGATGTGCTGCTAATAATCGGACTGTTTGACTAGTAGCTTCGTATTACTTGAGGTTCACATTGTAACAAACGAACTACACGTATTAGTGTAGGCTCAGGTTATCGATTGTGTCAGAACGTTCGGTCAGTGTGAAAGTCTAACATGAAACTGTTATCATGTCTTGTGAAGGAAACATTTATGTATCAAGTCTATACTCTGAAAGTGACTTGGTCAAACGACCGCATGAGGTATGGTGGTAGTGGAAACAGGCATCGAATACGGACTGTGTGTAATAGACATTTCTTTACAGTTTTACCTACATCAACCCAGTACGAGATACTGCCCATTTATATTGGGGGAGCGGTAACGGGCGCTGAAGAAGACAAGGAGTCTTCACGGCATCGGGAGTCGACCCAGGAACATCAGGCGCACCTACTCATCACGACACCGAAGGGGAAATCCTCCAACCACCAGAGAGCTGCAGGAAATGTTGTCACCAGCCTGAATGTCTCCAGTCATCAGCCCATATATGCCACCAGCATCGAAGCCTGTCATGATGCAGTAACTCCATCTGTCCAGTGAGGGGCCGTTCCGATATGTTCACCGATCAAATTTCAGGTCAGAGCTTTCCAATTTGTAAGAAGCATGCAATGTTAAACTCCACAGGATAGGAACAAGGTTGGCCGTCAGCCAACATGTAAATTATGTTAGGGTAGATCGTTGTGTACAGTATAGCTATGCCCAGGACTCGAACTCAGTTTATTTAATTGTAGGTTGCATGCCGTTTATTCCTTGCTTGTGTGATAACTTTTCCATACGGTATTATTATGATTGAGTACTTGTTGTCTACATTTCTCATGTCGGACCATCATGATCATTACGGCGATGTAAGGCAGGCAGATATTGTTGATAGAGCAGCGTCAGGTACATATCTTTGAGGTCTTATGTAATTCATTGGAGATCGTGACATATCCCTTAAAACTTACTCAGGTTAACGTGTCAGCGGGTGCGTGTCATCATGTTTGAGATATATGAGCATTATGTAATTAGCTGACTGTGCAAATTAATGTAGAGTAGGCCTTAGCGCATATTAATAATGTGTTATATGAGTTTGAAATGCTTGTAATGGCCAAGTAATGATAGCGCAGTGGATTGCGCCCTAGTACATTAATAGATGAGCCCATTGGAGGCAGCAGCGAGATTATGTTGTTTTAATAATGAGATAAATACGATGGCATGTAGCCTATGCATAACAATGAGAGCGCTATGTGGGCCAGTCTCCGAGAGGGACAGTGATAGTAAAATACTCCCTGCAGTCGGTTCCCCAGTAGTCAGCTGGAAGCTATTTTTAGAGAATAAAGTATGGCCGGCTCCGGTCACGTGCCTACAGTGAGTGAAGGAAGGAAGGTGTGTGACATCACGACACAGGAATGCGGCAGTAAAATCAGAATGCTGTCTGTCAAGGGTTTTAGGGAGACAACGATCTTATTGTTGCGGTACTAGTAGAGATTGCATTTCAGTTTGTATTTGTCACTTTTTACGACTAGCCCTTTATGTGTTGGTCATAGGACGACGTAGCTGAGTTCCTGTTATTTTAATGTTTATGTTAGGTGCCTTGTTCTTAGCTGGCCCTGGGATCGATGCTCTGTCAGAGCACTGTATAATGTATGTTTATATTAGTCAGGTAGAGGGTTCTGAGTACTGTGGCATAGACTAGAGAGGAGTAGGAGGATGCTATTAGACTAGTATTTGTACAGATATCCCTTTAATACTCCATTACTTACCCTATTGTTACATGCTTGTTACAGTAATGAAGTTACGTGAAGGTGTTTTCTCGACCGCTATGTTGAACTGGTTATCGACGGCTCCATATTTCATTTATCAAATGTATCTTTGGACAGCTCTTATATTTGTATTTCATCAATATTGATTTTACTGTAATAAACCCCTTATTGTAAAACTTTGAATGCAGCAAAGTTTTCAGTCATTTTTAGTTGGAACTACTCTTACCTTGCACTTTTTGGTATCCTCTTTATTTATCTAATTAGGCCCTTGTTTATACCCTGATCCCCTGAATCGTGTTCTCCTGAGCTGCTGAGAGTGGATACGCAACGCAAGGTAAGCTATGTGCCATGAATACCCACTTTGGTGGACGTATTGGTCACTATAATGCACTTGGTTCGATCTCGGCGTTTGCCTGATGGGGACCAAGGCATTATAGGGTACAATATGTCGCACCATTATCATTTTATCAGCCGCTAAAGTTAGCCAATCGGATCACTTAGGGCTGGCATGAGAGCAGTAGTCGAAGAAGAAACTTCTCCAGGAGAGGGGTTTGAGTACAGACCCCCGAACAAACAGGATCCCACCATAGCAAGTACGCTACGGTAACACCGGCTGATAATAATAATGTTATTTGTTTTACGTCCCACTAACTACTTTTTGCTGTCTTCGGAGACGCCGAGGTGCAGGAATTTAGTTCCGCAGGAGTTCTTTTACGTGCCAGTAAATCTACCGACACGAGGCTGTCGTATTTGAGCACCTTCAAATACCACCGGACTGAGCCAGGATCGAACCTGCCAAGTTGGGATTAGAAGGCCAGCGCCTTAACCGTCTGAGCCACTCATCCCGGCCCAACACCGGCTGAAACCAATGCTGTGTTTGTATTTGATGCTGATTTCTTGGCATGACTCTCAAGTCACGTGCCGATTTAGCAGCATTGCCTCGCAAAACTCATTTGAATTCGTCCGCAAAGTGATCTGATTGGCTAACTTGAGCAGCTGATAAAATAACAATGGTGCGATATATTGATTTATTCCTTTCAAACTGTTTATAAGGTGACCGACCCTCTAATGCTCATACACCCGGACGCCGTTGTTTTCGACCATCCTGTATACAGTTTTATGTTTGCATTTTAGGCTGCAGTCTCCCCGTATCTCTGGTCACATGTGAAAAACTTACAACCTGTTTTCCAGTCAATGATCGGGTCACGGATGGAATGAATGAAGTGCCCAACTTGCGGCGAGGATAGGAATTGTGCCTGCTGCCGAAGCCTGTCGCACTTCTCTGGGCTATCATTAATGACCGACAGATGAAATCATATTGGAGTGTGTTGCCGGAATGAAAGATGACAGGGAAATCCGGACTATCCGGAGAAAAGCCTGTCCCGCCTCCGCTTTGTCCAGCACAAATCTCAAATGGCGTGACCAGGATTTGAACCACAGTACCCAGCGGTGAGAGGCAGACGCGCCGCTGCCTGAGCCAAGGAGGCTTTTCTTGTCACATGTATTGATTGAAAATATTTCAGTGCACAATGCTCATGAAGTGCATGTAAGTGCGATGATAGGAAAGTGATAACACGAAAACTATAATATTGTGGCGATAAACAGCTATTGATTGGTTGAAGTTCCTGATGTTCTTACAACAGACTGGTCATTGCAGTGATTAACTAAATAGCCTACAATGCCATCATGAATGTGAGACTCCCAATAGCTATGGCAGAATAACCATTCCGTGGTCGAGCAACGCTTGTTATGTCGTAGTACAACGTAAGTTCAGGCTACGTAAATGGATAATGAGAACATGTTTCATCTGCTGCGTTATACTTTGCAGAAATCTGGAAGCTCAATAAAACATACATAAACAGGATGTAAGCATTCGGTATGTTGTGATAATAATGGCGTATGGCCTCTGGAGAGGCCTGGTCCGGGTCTTTTTCTCGTAGACGGCCTGTTAGGCGACCTGCTTGTCTGTGAGGATGAGGGCCCTACCTAGGACGATTTCTAATGCTGAATACGCCACTAACACTCTCAGACCCCGAGCCATTGGAAGTAACCAATTATCGGTCGGGAATCAAACCCGGGACCCTCTAAACCGAAGGCTAACCATTCACCCAACGAGTCAGACGATGTTGTGATATTCGCGTCGAATAAAAGTAATAGTCAAAGAGGGTGATAAGCGCTGAGATGTTAGGCAACGTATATGAGAGGAAGCAGCTGTTGATTCAGATTAGGGAGAGAAAGCTTTCGGAGTGGCATTTCGATCATTCAATTGGCTTATCGTTCAGTCAAGGACCTCCGAGGAAGATCTTCGTGGTACGATTCCTTGAGAACGCAGCACTGTGAAGCTATGAAGAGATCAAACTTGCCGCTCAAGACCGACAAAAATTGAATAATCACAGGGAAAAGCCAGTTCCAAGAGTGAATATCTCATGATTGGGATTTACATATACAGGTGTTCCAAAACATGTAGGGAGTAATAGGGTGGGAGTGGACAACACACCCCAAAACTACACAAATGTCCCAGTGAACATATGTTCTACGGTCCATCGTTTACAAGCTGCAGCTGTTCTAATTATTGCCTAATCTATATATATAATAAGAGTTTTGCCTGTACATTGCTCAGAATTTGAAAAGAATGGTATTTCTGTATCGGTCATGTCCACTGAAACAAGGAAATGCACTTTTTACTTTTTCGTGATTTCTGTCTGTCTGTCTGTCTGTCTGTACACGCATCACGAGAAAACGACTGAAGAGAATTTAATGAAAATCGGTATGAAAAGTCGGGGTATGAGCCACTACAATCTAGGCTATAAATAATTTTATTAACTCTGAGTGAAAAGGTACTTTAGGGGAAGGCCTAACATTTAATTCTCAAATATTTATATATTAGTGGTCCTATCGATAAATAACACATAACTAAAGTTATATAGAATTAAATTTCCGATCATTTATGCCTTATACATTTCATACCGTACCGGCTCTGATAACTCAGATATTCATGAATTTGTATTTTTGTTGCTAAGTCGATATCAGCGCCGAGCCACGAGAAAATGGGTTAACAGAATTTAATGAAAATCGGTATAGGCCTATAGAGTCGGGGAATAAGAAACTACAGTCTAGGCTATAAACAGTTTTATTCACCCTGGATGGAAATGTAGTTTAGGGGAAGGTGCATAAAATTTAATTTTTAAATAACTATGATATTATTCCTATCGAAAATTACTACATAACAAAAGTTATAGAGAATAACATTTCCGATCATTTGTGTTTTATTCAGTTTTACCGTACTGACTATGATAAGAGTGGTATTTCAGAGTCGGAAGAAAACTAAGTATGAAGGCCTACAATATCGAAAGCGCCTAACATTGAGCAACAATAACATTACATTGACCATTGTTTGTTGTGATGTACTTTGTCTCTTATACTTCCACTCAACTGCGATAGATGAGATGTGTACCAAGTATAACAGACTGACTGAATATTGGCGGGAAATGACTGGAGAGTTAGAACACTTTCTTCTTTAGCATGCCATTCTTCTGATACTGCTAGTACGTAACATACTGGTTCATCATAGTATTCCAGCTATTGGATCCCTACTCTGACGCACTGTTCTGAATGAGCAGAGGCTCACGTAGTAGCAATAGTAGTATATTTAGTACTATGACCTGGTCTAGAATTACAATTTAGGCCTATTCCAAATCATAGCACCACAATTCACTAAATAACTCAAACTTAAACCCGGAAAAGAGCCATTCCAAATTCCAAATTAGCAGTGAAGAGGGGGTTTCTGCTCTGGCTTGGAGGAAAAACTTGCCTCCAAGTCGGATACAATTTTCTGCCGCCAGTGTATTGAATTGATATTTTCCGGCTCATCGGGTACTCCTAGGAAACAGATTAGTAAAAAGATATCGTTTTTGCTCTGTGAGTCTCCACTATTCGACTACCCCCGCGAAAAAAGACGAAGAGTGTTCACGGAACACGGCTGTCTGCGGCATGGTCAGTCCAGCTCTGGAACTTTGTACTGTCAGATCGGCAGCGTTCGTTAAAAGTGAGATGATGTGTGGTTTTTCATTTGATCGACTATTTCATATGAAAGCATTGCTTTTAATCGCCCACTTCCTACTGACGTCATTGTAATGACCTATGTTCATTTCAGTTGGGAAAAACCACTAAGAGTCTTTCTGAAGATGTAAAAAACCAGGTTGAGTGTGAGTGTCCGGCATTATAATGAAAACTCACCAACCTGATTGTGACTGATGGTAGGCAAGGGGGCCTACCTTTACAATGAAAATGCCCTAATCCAGTTTTCATATGAGAATTCCCCGTCGCGTTTCTAGGGTAATGTTAAGAGCTATGCAATTCAATACAATCTTGCTCACGTGTAGACTACCTAACCTAGAATTCTGTATAAAAGGTAGAATTCCGTAGCGAAGCACGGGTACATCAGCTAGTAATAATAATAATTTCGAGTGGCTATTTCTAGTCGAGTGCAGTCCTTGTAAAGCAGACCCTCTGATGAGGGTTGCCGGCATCTGCCATGTGTAGGTAACTGCGTGTTATTATGGTGGACGGTAGTGTTATGTGTGGTGTGTGATTTGCACGGATGTTGGGGACAGTAGAAACACCCAGCCCCCGAGCCACTAGAATTAACCAATGAAGATTAAAATCCCCGATCCGAACGGGAATCAGGGTCCGGATCCTCTGGACCAAAGGCCAGCACACTAACCATTTAGCCATGGAGCCGGACAGTTATTAGCTAGAATGCGGGAAGGGTTCGTATTTAGGATTTTGAAGCCAGATATGCCATTACGAACACTACAATATTTCGCCATTGCGGGAAACAAGGTTGCCATTGATACCAGGAGTACCGAGCTGGATAGCTGCGGTCGCGTAAGTCAGGCCAGTATCCAGCATTCGGGAGATAGTAGGTCCGAACCGCACTGTCGGCAGCCCTGAAGGTAGTTTTCCGTGGTTTCCCATTTTCACACCAGGCAAATGCTGGGGCTGCCCTTAATTAATGGCACGGCCGCTTCCTTCCCACTCCTAGCCCTTCCCTGTCCCATCGTCGCCGTGTTCGAACGTCTCCGACAGTCAACAAGGTGGCGTGTTCGGGCGTGCATTCAGGCACGTGATGGACATTGTGAGGAATTTTTGTATTGGAATGCAGTATTCCAACTGGTATACTAACAGGGGGAGAGTTACTCAACAGGGGATGTGCCAGGTACGGATATTATCAATACTTCTCGTATAAGGTTGGAAAATCTGTAAATCGTGGGCTAAACGATCGACCCTGCGGTATATGTCTATACCCCTACCCCCGATTATTTTCCACATGTTTTGGAACAGCCTGTATGTGTTGAATCACCTTCATTCAATTATACAGCCATAAACAGATAAAAGCCATATCTACATAACATAGTGTGAGGTCTGGAAGGGTTAAGGAAAGAATACCAACTTAGTGGATTCATGATCCTTAACTGCATGGTGTAGCACAGCGGTGCTCAGCTGGGCGCTCGTTGAGGCTAGCCCAGTGTGGCTGGGCTTGCGTGACATAAATGCGGGCAGCTTACGTAACAAGCATACGTCACAGTGAAGCGAGAGAGTGGACACACTTTGCAGGGAAGCGAGGGAGCAATGACGTTCACTTGTGATTCCGAAGCTCTCCTCCACTACTCGGCGAAATGTTGATTGGGGTACAGTATTAAAAATCTCTTTAATCGCAAGAAAACTAATATTTACAAGATATCCCAGCTTGATCTATACTGCACTAGATACAAACAGTCACTTTCATTTTCTTACATTTATACATTGAAAGACAACTGGTGACACGTTACAATTCTTGTGTTACAATTAACAAGGGTACAAGGTTTAAGCGTACAAGCTACGATTCAGAATTCCGTGGATGGGAATGACAGTATTTCCATTAAAAAAAGTAAAATTCCTATTATTCATTCCGCAAAAAGTAATATATTTACACAATTCAAGAAGTTTGGTGCTTGATTTGAAACAGTGCTGTAGTGTCGTGTGAGTTTCCTTGTTCACTGAATATCTGAAAATATTATTTAAAGCTTATCAGGTGTCCTCTAAATGGCGAGAGTGTTTCATCACGAGCGAGGATACAGATGTTTACTATCGGAAATTAAAGTATAACAACAATTTGAATGTATCTACCAAAGAGATGTTATTCCCGGTAAGCATGATTGGATGAGTTTATCAGATAATTTAAACCCAAGCAACCACAAGCCCCAGCTTAATCACCTTAACTCCGTATTATATTTGATTTCTTTCATTATTTTCTGTCTCCATTTCAAGCTCGGGCATCGCCGCAGCGATCGAGAGTGACTGGGAGAACTTTGTCCAACCTTCACGGCTTGTGACGTAATCACGTCACTGTTGTTGAATAACATGCGCTCTTCGCCTGCCAGCCCACCTGCTTACAGTGTGCTGCAGTCCCGTCCCAAGAGTTCCATTCCCGTGAGTTCCGAAAACAAATTGGTTAGGAAAAACGTCCCATGAGTTCCTACCGCGTATTCACGCCTGAGTAAATAAGCTAATGTTTCCCACTAGTTCCGAATGTCTGTGGAAAACCCGGCTGTCAGTTCTGAGTTTTGACCGCCTAATAATATTACGACACGACTTTAAAGAGTTAATGGCCTTACCGCCAGGTGCCTAAGGGCTATTTTCAAGTAATTTGTGTTTGTGTCTTTGAGTGGAACAGATAAACATGGAGTTCAAGACTAGCATTAAAGGAAACCAAATTTTGATATTTAATGGTTACCGTTTTTATAAGAAACGCGATAACAAATCAAGCGAAGTGTGGATTTGTGCTGCAAAACCCTGTCCCGGAAAAGCGATTTAAAAATCGGGAAATTATTAAAGAAGTGGACCATGATGTTGTTCCTGATATGGCCAGCGTTGAAGTGTTCAAAGCAGCTTCCATGGGCAGGAAAAGAGCTCGCGAGGAGAATAACACTTCAATCTCACAGGTAAGAATGATTCATATTACTTTCTTATTGCTTCTCTCTATTTATTTTTACAAGCTATTTTATTAATCAAATACAGAAAATGAACACAGTATTGTTGGACTTTTGAGCCACTTTAAATTATTGTATTAAATATAAGGCTAAAACATGAATGATTAACTAATATAATATTTATCTTCATCTAATAGGCTTAGGAATAATATCATCATATTTAGGGATCTAATATGATTCATGTGATATTATTACTTATTTAACAATTGTTGTAACTTAACAATATTGTAATAACGAATTACATAATTACAAGCGGTAAGGTGAACCATTCTAATGTCATGTACTTTTTTTCCAGATATACGACGAAGAAAACGGACACTTACATCAGACAGAATACGAGTTAGTGACTCGAATGCCTGTTCCAAAGTTTAAAGAGTTCATTGTACAGACAGCGGAGTAAAGCACAAGGAGTGCAGAAAGAACCAATGCATCGAGATGAAGTAAATTTAGCTGAAGAAACTCTATGTAGGCTATGCCCGATGGCACAAACTTATTATTGGCTGATGTCTGTGAAGATTATTGATATTTGCGAGCCCTAGAGGCAAAAAAATATTAAAACAAAACAAAAACACTTCTTAATTGACGGAACATTTAAGAGCGTCAGTAGCAAAGTGTACACCATTCATGTAGACTTGGGAAGCAACAAGGAAGAGATAAATGTAACACCTGCTGTTTACGCACTGCTTCCAAACAAGAGCAAAGCCACTTATGTTCGCCTCTTCAAAAAAATCCTTAATGTAATACCTGAATGGCCACCTGAAAGAGTAAACATGGATTTTGAGGTTGGAGCTATCAAAGCGATAGAAGAAATATTTCCAAGAGTCCAAGTGCAAGGTTGTTTTTTCCACTTAAGCCAAAGTATTTGGAGAAAAGTGCAAGAAATTGGGCTTTCGAGTATGTATAAAACTAGCCAGGAAATCAGAAACACCATCAGGCAGTGTGCTGCATTTGTATTCCTCAAACCAGAAAAAGTAGAAGACGGTTGGCTGTTCATTCATAGCACGCTCCCGGACAATGAAAAGTTAATCAAGATTTTTGATTACTTTGTCGAGCAGTGGCTTAAAAACGTGCATATTCCGATTGAAATGTGGAATTGCCATGGGAAGAGGCGTAGAACGAATGACTCTGTACAGAGTTGGAACCATAGGCTGAATTTAAAATGCGGAAAACCACATCCCCGTGTAAGAGACTTGGTGCTGTTTTTGGAGGAGTCTCAAATTTCAGACGAAACAATTATGCGGGCAGAGGTGAATTTGCAAGCCACAAAATGGAAAAGAAAATATGTTGCAATGGATGACAGAATCCAAAGAGCAACTCGACAGTTTGAAGAGACCGGTGATTTAGCAGTATTTTTAAGAAATGTTTCTTTTGCTGTATGTATTGATTGAGTATAAGGAGAAGAATAATTCAGTTAAAAGATCAATTTGACGAAGCTACGTGCAGATTACTAAGTGACTTGTAAATAAGATAAAAATTGAGTTAAAATATCAATTTGACGAAGTTACGTGCTGATTACTAAGTGACTTGTAAATAAGATTAAAAAACAGTTCAAAGACGAAACGACATTCTGATTCTATTTTAAGAACTTCGTAAATATAACTCAAAACTGATTATTTTGACGAAACCACTGCTAATACAGATACTGACAAGGGGAAGGCTGCTTATGGGAGCTACCGGTCCATGGCGTTCGTCCCCCTTTGTTAGAAGAGCCAATCCCTTAAAGAGGGCACGCACGGCCGGCTGGCGCTAACAATGCACCGTATTTGTTTCAGTAATAAACAAATTAATACGATTTTGCTGTAAAAAAAACTAAGCTGAAACCTCGCTCAGGTAGTGTTCGGAACTGACGGGACTCGCTCAAGTAGTGTAATTGGCAGATAGCCAATTCGCGGAAGAATTCGGAACTGGTGGGAATCGGAACTCATATGAATCGGAACTAATGGGAGGACATGGTGTGCTGCGTACCCGCGGGACGCCCAGCGTGAGCACCCCTTGTGAAGCACATCTGCAACAAGGTTTAGGAAAATGATGTGGGAATCTGAAGCGGTATTTTGTGGACTAGAGTGTGCTTCCCATGTGTTCCATGATGCTAATAGAATATTTTCGAATATCGTTCAGTTTACAATTGAAGTTTGGGTTGAAGTTTGACGATCATCTTGGCTCACTAAAATCCACTTTTTGAAAATTCATGACTCAGCTGATCAGTGGCTCAACGAAACTGATGCAAATCTCCTGGATGCAGTGAGTTCACAATGGTTTCTTGCAAAATTTGTGAAGTACGGCAAATCTTTGTTTCAAGACTGATGAGATAGTGGGTTCAAAGCAGTTCTCCGTTTCATTAATAAGGGTCAGTTTCGCCCTGAATATGGTTTTCCGTGGTTTCTGATTTTCAGATTCTGTCAATTTTTTCATACTCAATTAAAATGAACGGTTACTTGTAAGAACCAGTTATTACTTGGGTACTGTTACAATCGAAACTAGCACATTGCCGCAACAGAACAGCGAACAGAATACTGCCGACATATTCTAGATGGGCCAGGCAATACTTGCGAGTCTGTTAGACTCAGCCTCAGCGTAACAATGTAAAAATAAAGTGCACAAAAATGAAGAATGACTAATAAAATAATGAACGAAGCCATTACAGAATAAACATATGGTATTAATGAGCATAAATAAAATAAGAAAAGCTGCTACACAGGTTTCTCCCAGTAGGCTGGAGGGATAACTCCTGGATTTTTTTCTTGGTAAGTGAAAAACTGAAATTGAGAAAGTAGACTGACTAATGGGTTCATCTATAGTTTCGTCAGTGAACAAGCGAACACCATGTATGCAAATAATTAGTAAATAAGTTGAAAGAAAAGAACACTGGTTTATGTATTTATTGTTTATCGTAACATGTCGATCGTAATACGAACCATTTTCCATGATGTAACTGTAACGTATGTGTAAAATGCAAAATAATCTCTTCTCTTTAAACTATCGAGGTGCAATTTTAAAACATATTTCCCCTGCTGTAGGCCGACTCAGTCGCTTAATAATCAGCATTCAGGCCTTCGGTTCAGAGTGTTACGAGTTCGATTCCTGGTTGGATCAGAGATATTAATCGTGTCCGATTAATTCCACTGACTTGCGCACTGGATTTTCGTGATTGTCCCGATACACTCTTCTTCATATTTACAAAACACATCACACTAATAACTGCCATAGAAACACGGAATTGTGAATTCATCTCACAATATAAGGTTGGTACTAGAAAGGCTATCCGCCCGTGAAATATGCCCAATTCGACATCTGCGACAAAGGTCGCACCCGAGACCCCACTTGGGTGTAGAAAAAGCAGTAGTAGTAGAAGAAGAAAAATAATAATAAGATATTTCTCCTGCAATAAATAGTCCAGCAAATCCAAAAATAATTTTACATGCCAAAATAAAAAAAATCATGCATCTAAAAGCTGGTGTTCGGATATGAGATACAGAGGTAAATGAATCGTAAACAAAGAGAGTTATTTACTCAATTATCATGATAATCACAAGGGTTAATTGTCTAAAGCGAGTACCTGCGACTTGGTAAGAAGAATGTTAAGTTAGTATTGAACAGAATGTAAGTATGGTGCAGTAAGTGAAACAAAAATGCAGAACGGTTAAACGAAGGATCAAATGCTGCAAAACGGAGATATGTGAATAGAGAAGCGCTTTTTTGACAAATGGCTTTACGTCGCCCCGATACGTATAGGTCTTATGGCGACGATGGGATAGGAAAGGGGTAGGAGTTGGAAGGAAGCTGCCGTGGCCTCATTTAACGTACATCCCCAACATGTTCCTGGTGTGGAAATTGGAAACCACAGACAACAATTTTCAGGGCTGCCGACAGTGGGGTTTGAACGTACTAACTCCCGAATGCAAGCTCACAGCTGCGCGCCCCTAACCACACGGGCAACTCGCCCGATAATAGGTAAGCGAAGATAGCATTCGTTGTAAGAGACATCCCCAGAACTCTAATAATAATAATAATAATAATAATAATAATAATAATAATAATAATAATAATAATAATAATAATAATAATAATACGGGCGCATAGCAGCTGGTGCACGTCTTTAAAGTTGACACCCATGGGTGACCTACACGTAGGGGAGGAAGAGGGCCCTACCTAGGATGAAATCTACTTTCAAGACGTCACACAAGACTAGTGTCCGAGCCAGTGGAAATAACAAATGAAGGTTAAAATCTCCGACCCAGACGGGAATCGAATCCGAGATCCCTTGAACCAAAGATCAGCATGCTAACCATTTAGTCACGGAAGCGAATAGAGCTCTACAGTAATAATACTATTATTTCATCTGTATTAGCTTTTTCGACTGTTATCAGAGACGCCGGTACGTCAGATTCTTCAATGTGGCAGTAAATCTACTTCTAACGACTTCTCACATTGAAATGCCAAAGAACTGTGCTGGGGTCCATTCCATGAACTTAAGCTGTGAACGGTGAAAGTGAAAGGGGCTTATGCGGGTTTTGGGTGCATAAATGCAACCTTTGAGTTTGGAGTTTTATGGTGTTATTAAACTATAGTAATAATAAATAATAATTGTACCGTAAGTACACCCAGCCCGTACATTTAAATTAAGCGCCTTGGATAAGGCCCTGTAAAGTGAAGTTTGAAACGACTTTTACAAGAAGTTTGAACATTTCTCAACAGATGTCGCTACCATAAACTTATGTTGTGCCCTCTGGTGTGAAGATGAACTCATAAAATTCTATGTTAAGGTTTCCTAAACTCAACTGTTTATACTTTGTTTTCGGCGTGTTAAAGTTTACAACACTTCTATCTCTTCCCGCCAACTTAAGATGTTGACCAATGAAAAATGTTGTACATTTATTTTTCCGCTAATCAAAACCTTCTGGTATCTATTTGATTATCCAGTAAGAATTAGGGCTGTGTCAGGGCCTTAGCCCAGAGTTTTCTGGAACTTTCCCCTCGGCTATGAAAGCTGGCACATTTTCGGACCAAGTTGTCTTTGTCATCGCTCCAGTCTACAGTCTAGTGTGTGTTCGTAACGGAGGCGAGGGTGCTTCATCCATCTTCGAGAGGTCCACCAGCTCAAGGTAATGGCAGATCCAGTTTAAAATCTGATACTCTTTCAAAGCTAGCTCGAGGGGAAGGTTTCAAATCTTTAGTAATGTAACTTCATTTCCTAAAATGTAAATTTCAAACTCTAAATATAAATTTCAAACTAGCCGAAAGGACTTAACCGAAATCAGGGAATATATAGTGATGTGCCCTCTTGTGTTCCCTCTCAACTTGATTGTGAGGTGACTATGATTTTATAACCTTTTCTATCTCGTAAATTCTGTAACAAACATTTTTCTCTATCTAGTCACCACAGCCTCTGTAACGTCGGGTCGTAAGCCTAAATAGGGTTTTATGCATTTAATGTAAATTTTAAGGAGCGCAAGAGTTCGTCTCCTCACCATTTTGGTTTTCCAGCCAGTAACTTTATTTGAACTTTTGTTTTCACCAAAGGTCATGTCGTATGGGTACTTGTTACCCCTGTTAACCTCTTTTTCATTCATTTCACCTTAAAGATATCAGACTGTAGAGCGTATAAAACAATGAAAGCTGGTTAATTTTGTTAAATGTAGGTTGTACCTTTGATAGGCCTGGAAAGTGTGAATTTTCGAAAATAGATACCTAAGTGTAAATTTATAGAGCAAAGACGCTCTTCCCATTGATGTAAATGCTGAACGGTGCCTTGGAAGGCTGGAATAGTATAATGTTTGGAGTGTAGTCTCCTAGGTAAATTTTGTGGAGCAAAAGTGCTTTCACCGGGCGAGTTGGCCGTGCAGTTAGGGGCGCGTGGCTGTGAGCTTACATCCGGGGGATAGTGGGTTCGAATCCCACTGTCGGCAGCTCTGAAGATGGTTTTCCGTGGTTTCCCATTTTCACACCAGGCAAATGCTGGGGCTGTAGCTTAATTAAGGTCACGGCCGCTTCCTTCCAACTCCTAGGCCTTTCCTATCCCATCGTCGCCATAAGACCTATCTGTGTCGGTGCGACGTAAAGCAACTAGCAAGAAAAAAAATGTGCTCTTGTAAGATAGCATATTTTGGATACTAACTTATGTCTCCTAGTGGTGTAATAGAAACCGGGAGATCCGTCTCCTTGACTAGTGATTTAAAGGAGCAGTAGCGCTCAGGTAAAATTTGTAAGTGGGAGGTTCAAGCTCAACCTGTCAAATTGTTCTCTGTTTATTTTAGACCTCTCTGAAAGTATTTTTCAAACTACAATACAACACAGTAATAATAATAATAATAATAATAATAATAATAATAATAATAATAATAATAATAATAATAATAATAATAATAATAAAAATAATAATAATAATCGATGTTCTTTCGCATAAAATCCGTATTCAGAGACGCTGAAGTATCGGAGTTTAACCACTGAAAACAGTATTCAAATATGCTAATGTAGTCACATGGTCGTCCGGGTCGTTATTGAATGGACGGTGTAATGGTTTCGGTTCAAGGTGCCCCTGATTTTCTGGGTGGGTGGAGATGTTAACCATGTTTGGTGAACTCTAGCTCGGGGACTGTTTTTTTTTTTGCTATTTGCTTTACGTCGCACCGACATAGATAGGTCTTATGGCGACGATAGGAGAGGAGAGGCCTAGAAATTGGAAGGAGGTGGTCGTGGCCTTAACTAAGGTACAGCCCCGGCATTTGACTGATGTGAAAATGGGAAACCACGGAAAACCACCTTCAGGGCTGCCGACAGTGGGGATCGAACCCACTATCTCCCGATTACTGGATACTGGCCGCACTTAAGCGACTGCAGGTATCGAGCTCGGCGACTGAGGTTTTGTGATCGTCTTTTTTTTTGCTAGGGGCTTTACGTCGCACCGACACAGATAGGTCTTATGGCGACGATGGGATAGGAAAGGCCTAGGAGTTGGAAGGAAGCGGCCGTGGCCTTAATTAAGGTTCAGCCCCAGCATTTGCCTGGTGTGAAAATGGGAAACCACGGAAAACAATCTTCAGGGCTGTCGATAGTGGGATTCGAACCTACTATCTCCCGGATGCAAGCTCACAGCCGCGCGCCTCTACGCGCACGGCCAACTCGCCCGGTTTGTGATCGTCTTAATACGTATATTCATTTACGCACAACATATCACACTACCAACCACCACAGAAACATGGAGCAGGGAACACACACTTCCTCATAGTTTTGGCGTCGGAAGGGCATCCAGCCGTAAAACTAGGCTTAATCCACATTAGTGATGCCCCGCATAACAGGAGAAAAAGCCAAGAAAGAAGAGAAATGAATGGCTGAGATGGTAAAATACTGGCATTCTGAGCTTACGTTGGCCGACTCAATTCCAGCTCAGTCCGATGATGTTTGAAGCTGCTTAGCTACGCCAGCCTCGTTGAAGTACCTCACACCAGTACCAGAGGTGAAAATCGAGTGCGGGCCAGCCAGGCTGAAAGCTATGTTAACCACCACGACCGTAGCAGTGGATATTCTGATTATACGGTGGAGTGTAATTCGGCCATCATGGTCGGTGACCTGGGACCAATTGTAGAGTCATGTTCAACCAAACTCACCTCCATCTCATGCCAGAATCACTGTCCTCTGCAGCAACAGGCTTCATGCATATCCTAACCTATATTTTAGGCAATCAGTAATTTAAAATTAACCAGCGAATATCGCATAACCGCAAGGCCCAGTGGTTCCGACGGTAGAGAGCTAAGTCCTAGGTGGTGGGTTCAATCCTAGCACAGTCTGATTGTATTTAATGCAGGTGTTCAAATACGTCAGCCTCGTCTCAGTAGATTGAGTGAGGTAAACTACACGCATTTCCCAGGCAAAGTTTTTTCCATACATTCGCATATTTTCGTAACTGTTAGGTTCTTATTCAGTCTGCCAAAACTAATTTTGATTAATAAATGTATAAACTACCTGGAAAAGAAAACTATGGTAACAGTATAGGGTACTTTAAAAGGAATTAAATTGTTTCTTAAATCTTGATAAGAAGGAACGTAAGTTTACTTAGCAAGGAACAGAAAATAAGTATACATTTATTAATGAACATTAGTTTCGGCAGACTGAAGAAGTTAACAGTTGTAAATTAACTGAGCCGACCGAGCGGGAGATAGTGGGTTCGAATCCCTGAAAATAGTTTTCCGTGTTTTCTCATTTTCACACGAGGCAAAGGGCTGTACCTTAATTAAGGCCGTCGTCGCCATAAGACTTGTCTGTGTCGGTGCGACGTAAAGCCGATTGTAAAAGAGATAACTTCAGATATTACAATAAACAATACAACCTTTACAATACACGAAGGGTATAGAGTCTATACCAGTTCACCTAGAGCCACCGGCGAGTGCAGACGTACGGAGTGGAGGGTCCCTGGAGTGGGAGAAGGTAGTGTAAGTGCGGAGTGTTGGAAGTCAGCGAGGTGCTTACAGGCAATGATTGGTACAGAGCAGTACAGGGTGAGCATAGGTGGTTGGGAGGGAAGAAAGAAGAAAGAAGAAGTGAAGACAAGAAGATGTAGAATAGAACTGGATAAAATAGGCTACTTTATACTTTCTGCAGCGGTGATTTTGATATTGCTTTGGATCGGGGGAGTAGAACTGAACCCAGGTCCGACTTCCAGAGGAAATATGAGCTGGGAGGACATGGAAACAATCAGAAAAATCGTAAAAGAGGTGGTAGCAGAGACATGTCCCTTCGAACAAATCAAGAACATGATCAAGGAACAAACGAGGGAGTTTGAAAAAATGAAGGGGTGGTTTCAAGAAAAGGTAGAAGACACAGCTTCACAGGTGAGAAGAAATGGTGAAGAAGTTTCAGCATTAAGAGAGGAGATAGGGAGATTGGAAGAGGAGATATCGAAAATGAAAGCCGACGTAGTTGCTAACACCCGAAGTCGCAGAAATAAATGCTTATTTATTTATGGAGTGCAAGAGGGGAAGAAGGAAGATAAGACGAGTATAATTTATAAAGTAGTGGACATAATTCAGGGTAAAATGAAAATACATTTCAGTGAAGTGGACATTGATGATGTGACAAGAGTGGGAAGATTTAAAGGTTATAGGCCTATCAAAGTGCAATTATTTTCTACATTGATGGCTGATACAGTGGTGCGTAATGCAGGTAACGTGCAAAGGGAAAAAAATATGGATAAGGAGGGACATGGGAGCTGAAGCGTGGAGGAATGAAAGAACCCTTAAAAAACACATGATACGAGCTAGGCAGCAAGGGTTGAATGCAGTCATCAGAGGACAGGAATTAGTGGTGACAGGCAACAGCTGGAGGAGAATATGGTCGGTGAATAGACTGATGGACCTAGAACGGAGGATGAAACAAGATGAGGAGGCTAAGAGAAGTGTAGTGAATAATGGGGATGACAAACGAGTGGAAGATAATAGGCAAGTGAAAGATAACGAGGGTAGAAGTGTAATTATAGGAAGTATTACTGAAAAGTGGCAAGAGAGGCAGAGCGAGGTGCAAAGTGGAAGTATGAACAACGGCAAGGAAAGAGCAGTGGACGGACAGTGCAGGGGAGAGGCTGAAGAACAAAGGGGTGATGGGGGAAAGGAGAGTGAGCAACAAGAAGTTGAGAGAGCTGAGTGTAGTGGTGTAGTAAGACAAGATCAGGGTAAAAAAGTAAGGTCAGAGTTAACCCGTGAGAGCCTCGTGCGGAATCTGAGTAGGAGCGGAGGGAGAGATAGAAGGTATACGGACATGTTGAGAGCTATGAAAAGTAATGAGGGTTTTGTTACAAGAAGTAAAAAACAATAATATAGCGAGTAAGTAAGTAATTAAGGGCGTGGAGGCTGAAATGTTGTGATGGAGAAGTGGTATATAAGTTATGATATGTTATAGGGTTGAAATGTGGTGTTGGAGAAGTGATGGTATAAGATGGTGGATGGCAGATTGTTGATATTTGGAGCTGGAGGAGTGGTGGTAAATGTGGTGTTGGATAAGTGTTATATCGTTGGAATGTGGTGCGGGAGAAGTGGTGATATAAGTAGAGGTGGTATATAATATGGAGTTGGTGTTGTACTGCTGAAATGTGGTGTTGGAAGTATTGAAGGCTTAGTATTTATGATTAGGTGATGTATGGTTCGGTATTATGTACGGTTTGGTATTGAGATGGTTTATTTACGGCTGATTTCGTGGGAGTTGGGAGGTGGTATTATTGTATTGGTGTCTGGTATGGCTATTTAATTTTTGGAGCTGGAGAGAGGTGAGTTTATTATCATTTTGTATTGTATTGGTGTCTGGTATAAATGCTGAGTGATGGCAGACGAGTGTGTGCTAGGGCTGAAATGTGGTGTTGGAAGTAGAGGTGGTATATGTTGAAATGTGGTGTTGGAAAGGTATGGAGAAGTGGTGGTGTACTCAGGAGTAAGTTGTATTTAATGTGATGGTATATGAGTGGGTGGTATTTGTAGATGTTGAAATGTGGTGTTGGAAAAGTATGAAGATGTAGTAATGTAATTTGGCTATTTGTAAATTTTGGTTTGGTAGAAGATGGAGTTTTCAGTAGGTAATTATGATGGGTAATAGGATGAGTATGAGTGTATGGTAAATTGAGTAAGTTATGATAAGTTATAGGGTTGAAATGTGGTGTTGGAGAAGTGGTGGTATAAGATGGTGGATGGCAGAAGGTGAGTGTATTTGTAGAAGGAGTAGAGCTGGTATGCTGAAGTGTGGTGTTGGAAGTATTGAAGGCTTAGTATTTATGATTAATTTATGAGGTGTTATGTGTTATGATTTAGGAGGTGTCATATAGTTGGAATGTGGTGTGGAGAAGTGGTGAGCTGGAAAGAGGTGAGTTTACTATCAATTTGTAAATTTTGGTTTGTTTGTATGGAGAGGAGGAAGAAATATGAGGTTGGAGAGGTGTTAGTATATGCGTGATTGGTATTTGTTATTCATTGCCGAAACTGTTGGGAGATGGAGAGGTAAATTTTATTATGGAGGGTTATGGCGGAATGAAATGAAAGGAAGCAATGTCAACGCGGATTGGTAAAAGCTGTGGTATGATGGATTGGAATGCAATGACGGAATATGGCTGGTTTGGAATGCAACCTGGTAATGCTGCTGTTGTAGCTTATGCTGGAGTAGGTCAGGGAACAATAGAGGTGATGAAAATGCTGAAGCAAGAAGGTTGCGTACGTGAGAGTGATAACAAGCAGGAAGTTGTAACACCAGCAGTAGAATGTAAACATTGACCAGGCTGTTGTGAAATGATGTAGATGGAGTTGGTTCTGGTATAAAACCGGGGCGGTATTGTTCATTTCATTTTATGTTATTTTGTATATAGTGGAGAGGGGTGGCTCAGGTTGGACTACGTTTATTAATCTTATTAGTTATTTATTATTATTATTGTGAACATGTATTAGGGGCTGAACGCCTGTTTTGTTCATTAATAAATACAGTCAATACAGTCAGTATAGAGTCTATACACACAGCAACGCAAGTGGTAGGGTCGTAACTAAACTACACACAAAGCATGACTTGGGTTATAGCACATGTAAGTAGGTGATTTTGATTTTCTCAATACACACCTCTCCAACCACCACAGAAGGACACAGAGGATATATCCCTCCCTAAAACGTTGATGTTGGGAAGGGCATCTGACTGTAAAATAAGATCAAATCCACATGTACAACACAGTTAGTACCTGCCATCCTACTGAGGTGAGAGAAAAGAAGAAGACATCTCCTCCTTGCCAGTACCGTAGTTAAACCGACCGAGCTGGTCACGTGGTTTGGGTCAGGTAGCTATGAGCTTACATTCAGGATATTATGGGATCGATTTCCACTGTCGGCAGCTCGGAAGATGTTTTTCTGTGTTTTCTACGAATTTTACATCAAATAAATGCTCGGACATCCGGCTCCTTGTCTGAATGGTCAGCGTATTGGCCTTCGGTCCGGAGGGGCCCGTGTTCCATTCACGGCATGGTCAGAAATCGTAATTTCGTCCAGTTAATTTCTCTGTCTCGGGGGATGGGTGTTTGTGCGCGGCTTAAATGTATAGGTTCAATTCATAAAGTCAATTAATAAGAAGAAAAATCCAAAATTGTACCTGCTGCATGGTAGATAAGGCCGAAAGCCATATATATATATACTGGGACTCTAACGCATAAATCACGCTACGTCTGCTACCTTCCCGCTCCTAGCCCTTAAACCCCACTATCACCACCACCACCACCACCACCACCACCACCACCGCAGAGTTGCACGATAGTGAATATATCCATCCACATAGGGTTGGCGACGGAAAGGGCGTCCGACAGTGAAACAGGGCCGAGTTCACATGTGGAACACAATTGTGTGCGACGTCAAACCAGAGAGTGCAGATAACATCGCAAGTATTCATTTCACTACTGACACCTTTCCTCTCAACAAAGGTAGTGTTTCTGCTGTCAATCTCATTCTGGATACACTTGTTGTGATCTTCATGTATCAGGCTTGGTAGCCTATAAGCGAACTGTTCCCTTGGAGTCTTGCCTCTTTAATGACACCTCATCCCACTCATGCCGACAATTATTGAGCACAGTTCACCCTCTAATACTCCCGACAAACGTGACACACCCTTTCATCTCAATTTGACTACTTCTCATACCTCGTCTCTCTTCAAATTCTGAAGCCAATTATTCCCAAGAAAGGAGTAGCTCGGCAACGTCACGGTTCTAATTACGTACGATTAAAACAAGTTGAGATTATAGTAGAACAAATTTTCCGGGCTCCCAAGGTCGAATCGGGTTCCCAGCTTTCATGTTTCATCGGAAACTTTACCCGTCATTTTCAACGGGCTGTAGTGAATTTCGTGTGGCTATTTCTATCCGAGTACAGCCCTTGTAAGGCAGACCCTCCGATGAGGATGGGCGATATCTGCCATGTGTGGGTAAATGCGTGTTATTGTGGTGGAGGATAGTGTTATGTGTACTGCGTGAGTTGCAGGGGCGTTGGAGACAGCACAAACACCCGGGCCATCGGAATTGACCAATGAAGGTTAAAATCCCCGACCCGGCCGGGAATCGAACCCAGGACCTCTGAACTGAAGGCCAGTAGGCCTACGCTGACCATTCAGCCAACGAGTCGGACTGTAGTGGACTGAAAACTGATGAGATTTTAAACGTAAAACTTATCCGTGAGTGATAAATGTCACATAGCATATGCTAGCAAACTTTTAATATATCAGTAAGATGCTTTTCGTCACTGTATTTACTTTGAGTAAATTCGTATTACCCTTGGAAATAAGCACACACAGATCACCTGCTATCAACGCAGGGTTGTGAACATCAGATCTATTACTAATAGAGCTTCTCAATGCCTTCGATGAACGGGTATGAATGTGAACGAGGGATAGATTAGTTGAGCGTGTGAATGAGTGGATATGGTGAGAGTAACTCCGTGATACTAAGCTTTCTCTGCTAGGGATTCGGAAACTTTAGACTACGGTTGTTTTCATTTGTTTCATGCGAAAGAGGGATGTCCTACGAAGTATTTCTTACATATATATTACAAATATCTACATGTTATATCTAGAAATTAACTTACAAATATTGGTAGTAGAAGTAGGTAACTCCGTGATATTCAAGTTACTCCGTGATAGTGTTCAAGTTACTCCGTGACAGTATGCTGCTTACCATTAAGAATACTTTTTAATCATGGAAACTAGTTTTTTATGTAATGAAAGTGTTCAATTAATACGAATAAGTTTCAGTTATCTTTTATTGGCCATATTGAAACTGTGTATCATACAAAAATAGTAATAAAGAAAAAGAGAGCCAAATATATTCAACAAAAAATATGCACAAACAAAATTCTGCTCTTGTTTTCAGTCTGCTTGACTGTTCGTAGTCGCTATCTGATTCCTGACAGCCATCACACATAAAATAGATACTATCTAACACTTTCTGGCACTTCACATGGGATCAAACATTAAACTGGCCTAGACTGATTTATCGTTTTCATGGATTTGCCCAATCCTGACGTCGTTGGCTTGTTGTGGTTTGGCGAAATTACCTTCGTAGAAGGGTCACTTCTTCTTCCTTCCTTTCTTGCATTTTTCCTTCCTTCCTTCCTTTCTTTCTTTACACTCTGTTTGGCACGCAGGTAGTTTCAAAATGTCTTCTAGAGTAGCCATTAACTTTTCACATGATTCCTGCCTCTGACCCTGTGTAACAAAGGAAGGAGCAAGACCATCATCGGAAACAGCATCTTTGTTGTAGGGGAAAATCCCAGTCCTTGCGAAGCTGTTGCAGATAGTGTTGGTCTGAAAGGCGTCTTGGTAAGCTGTAGCCAGAAGTCTGTTGAAATCATAGAGAACTGGTTTCTCTCCAGGATGATCAACCAAAAACCTAGCCAACTCTTTCCTCAATGATTCGTTAAGAGGTTTACAAACCCCGACGTCCAGAGGCTGGAGAAGGTAAGTTGTGTGGGCCGGGAATGTCACAATGTGGACATCATTCTCAGCTGCCAAAGACTGCATCGTTGCTATGTAATTCACTATCTTCACTTCAAGTTCAGGTGGCATAACAAATGGCTTTCCAATTTTTGAAAGAGTTGCGCTTCCTGGATCGTCTATTCTTTTTTTGCAATATTCCTTACGTGTACTCCACGGGATACCAAATCGTTTACTGGCCTTGTATACTGTTCATCCTTCTTCCTTCACCAACCGCAACACTTCTTTAAGTGTTTCAGATGTGTAAGAGCGCGCCACTTTATCCCGCCTTGGCGCCATCCCAGCGTCTAACCTAAGAAAAACGAACCTATTGCTAAGCTCACACACCTTCAACGCGTGATACTATGTGCAACCACATTTTGTATGTGAATGATCTGTATTTTACCTGTGACTGGTGTTAAAATGAAACTTATACACTAGAATAACTGTTTGTAAGAAACTAATATGTTCACTACTGATTTCACTGCCTGTGCACGACCTGCTCACATAACAACATAATAGGAATACATTCTTAAAATCTCTTTGAACTGCTCAAAGATGGAGCGCGAGGGTTTTCAAGACTCCTGGATTCTTCTGCCATCTGCTGGCAAAATTTTGTAACCTTTCGAACTGAAGCAACGTAGTGATACAGGAAATACGATTTATCACGGAGTTACTTGATATCACGGAGTAACTTGACTTTACCCTATTCAATTGCTAATTTATGCGATTGTCGTTAGGATGAGGAAGCAGGCGTTTAAGCTACAGTTTCCTGCATTCCCCAGGGAGAGAGGACGAAAGGTCAGCTGTAGAACTGGAGGTGGCTATGTTCTTTTTTTTGCTTTACGTCGCACCGACACAGATAGGTATTATGGCGACGATGGGACAGGGAAGGGCTAGGAGTGGGAAGGAAGCGGCCGTGGCCTTAATTAAACTACAGCCTCAGAATTTGTCTGGTGTGAAAATGGAAAACCACGGAAAACCATCTTCAGGGCTGCCGACAGTGAGGTTCCAACTTCCTAACTCCCGAATACTGGATACTGGCCGCACTTAAGCGACTGCAGATATCGAGCTCGGTGCTATGTTCTTTGATAATCGTTTGACATATAAAAAACCTACACGACAATATCCAGTCAATGAATTTAATTGAGATTTCCCATTTTCACACTAAATGCCTGTCCAGACTCTCTGATTCGCTAGTCATTCTCATCGTCACGTCCTGTGATCTCTGCGTCAATAAGTGGAAGTTCACTAGCCGGGCGTGATGTACTTTCGGGACTTAGACGACCTACGTCCAGCAGGAAACTTGAATACCAGCGAAAAAAGCAGTGATCTGGCCTCCAGGTTCCACGACAGAGAAATTATCTGTGGAAGAAAAATCTCAGAATCTCATCGCTTCCCTCAGATATACGAAATGTAGAAGTAGTAATTAACCTGTGAAAATGTACTACTGTCATTTCGTCTTCACGCTATCAGCAGGTGAATTGTAAAAGCTACCACTTTCCGTAACTTCAGCACCAAGAGAGAGAGAGAGAGAGAGAGAGAGAGAGAGAGAGAGAGAGTGGTTGGATCTAAGCCAGGACGCCTTTGTTCCCAGGAATTAGCCTGATATTCATTTCATGAGTTTTCTGATTGAATCTCCAGGATATGTGAAAAATTAAACTCAGTCATAGATCGTCCAAGAGTGGAATATTCCTGACGAAGAAGTGAACTCCGTCCTTCTAGGTGAACCGAGTACCTCTTAACAGCCTCGGCTAGACAGTCGCCTGAATTAGTAAAAAGCGAAATTTCGGATAATCGCATGTTCCAGTACTTACAGGTACGAAAACTAAAGCAGAACACTTTTAAAGAGTAACCAACCCCAGGAGAAAGTCGAAGGTGACATCCAGAATTTCATATAGATATGATTTATGTTACTATACGCGTTCTTATCTGATAGCCTGCCACTATTCTCCTGAACGATAATTTGCACTATTTTTCTTTATTTCTTTCTTAATTTGTTTACCCTTCAGGGTTGGTTTTTCCTTAGGACGCAGCGAGGGATCCTACCTCTACCGCCTCAAGGGCAGTGTCCTGAAGCACAAGACTTTGGGACGGGGAGTACAACTGGGGAGGACCAGTACCTCCCACAGGCGGCCTCACTTGCTATGCTGAATAGGGGCTTTGTTGGAGGATGGAGAGATCGGAAGGGATAGACAAAGAAGAGAGAAGGAAGCAACCGTGGCCTAAAGTTAGGTAGCATCCCGGAATTTGGCTGGAAGAGAAGGGGGAAGGATGGCTGAGGGGAGAATAGAACCCCCGCTCAACTCAGTTGACCTCCCGAGGCTGAGTAGACCCGTTTCAGCCCTCGCACCACTTTTCAAATTTCGTGGCAGAGTCTGGAATCGAACCCGGACCTCCGGGGGGGGGGGGTGGCAGCTAATCACACTAACCACTACAACTCAGAGGCGGCTTGTACTATTTTTAGCTTTTATATTTGAGCAGTTTTAATAATAATAATAATAATAATAATAATAATAATAATAATAATAATAATAATAATAATAATGATAGTAATCGTGGTACGGCATCACCCAGGCATTTGGTTTGACGCTATCTAGGCTGTCTGAGCAACAATTTTAACGTTAATGAATATTGAATTTTCACGACCGCATTGTAATCGAAACAGGCTTTCAACGTATTAGGTCGTGTTACGTACATGTAGTACGTGTTGAAGAGATGTTAAGTACAGAACAAAAATGGCCAGCCGGACACCCGTGGGATCCGAACCCACAACCTCCCAATTTCGCGTCGGTTGCTCTACCAATTGAGCTATGGTGACCTCGGCCATCTTTGTTCTCTTTGAAAGGATCTGAGCTAGAGGTCTGGCACTGCTGCTAGCACACTGTAGAGTGCGTTTAAGTCGCCCGTTGTGGGGCATGTCAATGAATATTGAATTTTCACGACCGCATTGTAATCGAAACAGGCTTTAGGTCGTGTTACGTACATGTAGTACGTGTTCTGTACTTAACATCTCTTCAACTCGTACTACATGTACGTAACACGACCTATTTAATACGTTGAAAGCCTGTTTCGGATTTTAACGTTACTCTACCAGATGGCAGTGTAAACCGGACCTCCCTGGGATCATTATGTATGGCTGAATTTAATAACTTATATTTAGTCGAGTAAACAGCAAACGTGTCACCAGAGACCTGTACACGCCGACATCATACGACATGAAGAGTCGAACAGAATTTTCTCCCCTCTTCAAAACTCTGACTACCTCTGTCAGGTTTGAACCGGCGATCTCGGGATCAGGAGGTCAACTCTAGCACCAATCAGCAGTGGGAGCTACAGTAGTTTCCTCGAGAGGGACAGTAGCGGTGATTAGCGACCGACCCTCTCGTCGCCCCCCCCCCCCCCACCAACACTTTGTGGAGAAAACATTCTATTTTAGCCGGCTGAAAGTAGAAATTATCAATACAAGCTATTTGTACAAGCCCTGTTGTCTTATCAGCTAATTGTTTCCTTCATTTTATTTTATTATTAACAAAATTATTAGCAGAAATACGCACAAAATATCGTTCGTCGCGACTAACCGATTTGTATAGCGCCACAGCAAGTAGTGGACACTTCGCATGTGCTATATATCTGTTTGCCAAGGTCTTGGACACAGGTATGATTCACCCGCTTGCCGCGCGCATTCGTCAGTTTCTTTAGTGTGTAGTTAAATACTAAATGATTTTTAATTGTATTATCACGCCGTACTTCTATTGAATTGTAATACATGTGTAATATTGTTCCTTTGATGAATGTTTCATTGTATGGTGTTGAATCAAAATCTAAAAATAATAAAATGTATTATTACCGCAATTAAGCTGGTAAATTTTCAACCATCATTTCTCTGTCGAAATTCGGCCAGACAGCACAAAATACTTAACATTTTGTATTTTTTACTTTTTAGTTTTGATGTATAACCTCCCCCCCCCCACTAACTCAAACTTCCCTTTCAGCTATAACGCACAAACCCGAGTATTTGAGTATTTTCTGTTGTGCGTACATCCCCCCCCCCCCCACTTCCACACATACTTCTAATTCCCAATGGCCGCTACTGGAGAGGGACATTGTAAGGTTTGAGGGCAATCACAACGTAGTCGGTTCCTTCTTTTTAATTCAAGGTTGTTAACAGCTCCACTCTACGGTACGCTTTTGTCACTGTGAAGTTTCTTCAAATGCTTGTCTTGATTTCATGAGAATACGCAGTGTACTACTACCAGATGCCTGTCAGAGCATTATAGACTGCCAACATATTACACTGAAGTTAATTACCTCGTTTGAAACACGCCACACTGTGGGGATGCTATTAGTATTTCATACCGTATATCACGCAGGTTTCTCTCAGTCTTGGAACCAATCAGCCGATAAATTATGTCTTACGAACATTAATGGAACATTGTAGATATGATTATAAGCTTTTGGAATTTCGCCGTGTCAAGAAAACAAGGTGATATTATTACGGGCCGTGAAAACATCAATCTAAATATTCATGAAACATATGCAATCGAAACCGGTTATAACAACTTCGAAGGGACCGTCAACTAACGGTCGTCATAGGCGATTGTCGCATAAACCAGTCTTCTTTCTGTTACTAAAAATGTTACATCTGTAAGTTTTAAGCTGCACACTTAACATGATTAATTAACAGAATACAGTTAAAACTTCAAACAACTCCACCAGAGGGACAACTGAAAGTAGAAATTATTAAAACAAGCTATTTGTACAAGCCCTGTTGTCTTATCAGCTAATTATTTCCTTCATTTTATTTTCTTATTAACAAAATTATTAGCAGAAATACGCAAAAAAATGTCGTTTGTCGCGGCTAACCGATTTATATAGCGCCACAGCAAGTAGTAGACACTTTGCATGGCTGTGAGGAAGGGTTGTACAGGGTCTTTTTTAGCTCATTCCGCAGTACCACTCACAACAGAGCTGGTGCAATGACAGTCCGTCGCTAGCAGGAATAATGCGCGCTTTTCCTCCTCACTACTCACGTCAATTCACACTTATAGAAATCCTTTTCTAGTGAAACGTTTAGTCTAAAACCTACTGGCATTACATTTGATGTTCAAAATGTTGTCCCTCAGCTGTCAAACACGCCTGACACCTCGTAAATAGGTTTGTAGACACACTGCAAATCTCAACCCGTGTGATGTTCGAAATAACTTGTGTAATGTTTTCTTGTAGTTCTTCTCTTGTGTGAGGGTTGTTCACATACACTTTTCGCTTCAGCATCCCCCACGGGTAATAATCACAGAGATTTAAATCAGGAGGTCTAGGGGGATAATTAATCACACGATCTTCGAAAACTTCGCGTATTACCTCCATAGACTGATCAGCAATGTGTGCCGTCGCACTATCTTGCATGAAGTCACCATTACTACTTTATTCTTCCGTCATCTCTTGAAAGAATGGTCTGGAAATGAGGTCCATATATCGATCAGCATTTATTGTTTCACGGAAAAATAATTCTGCGCGCACTTATTACGCACCAAACTCCTGTCTTTACAACATGAAATGGACGGACATGCAGCTGGTGGGGATTTTCTGCACACCGACAGCGAGTGTTTTGACTTAAGTGTAGCCATGCTTCATCACTATAAAACAAAAGTTATGGGTCAACATACCCATCGTGAACTGAGTGAAGCAACCAGTAACAATACCGAATCCTAGCGAAAATGTCAGGTCCTCTTAAATATTGGGCAGGTATGGGTTCGTAAGGTTTTGCTTTTAACAGTTTTGTTGCTTTGTAGACAGAAGATAATGACATATTAGCTTGTACGGCAAGACGCGGGAGTGATTTTGTTCGAGTTCTTTCCAGGAGAGCTCCTATTTCGTCAAGCTTTTCTTCTGTTAAAACGATTCGTCTCCTGCGTGATTTATTGTTAAGAAAGGACCCGGTGGTGCGGAACTTCTTTACTGATTTACGTACCGTACTGTTATAGGGAAGAGTCTCCGTAGCTCAGGCGGCAGCACGCCGGCCTCTCACCACTGGGTTCCGTGGTTCAAATCCCGGTCAATACTTGTGAGATTTGTGCTGGACAAAGTGGAGGCGGGACAGGTTTTTCTCCGGGTACTCCGGTTTTCCCTGTCATATATTTAATTCCAGCAACACTCTCCAATATCATTTCAGTTCATCTGTCATTCATTAATCATTGCCCCAGGGGAGTGCGACAGGCTTAAGCAGCCGGCACAATTCCTATCCTCGCCACTAGATGGGGCTTCATTCATTCCATTCCTGACACGATCGAATGACTGGAAACAGACTGTAGGTTTTCATTACTCCTATGGGAGGGAAGCCAGGAAATTTGCGAATGAATCGAAAGCGGCACTCTGCTACCAATACCACAGATGTTAAAGTAAACTATTGCTGTGAAGCATTAGATCATCTTAGCCGGTCATGAAGCAATATATCTCTCGGCAAATGAGTCACCCGGCCGTGCTATCGCCTTCCGTACATGTTCGCCTTACACACGGAGCGAGCTTAAAAAAAGGACCCTGTTTTTAACTACACATCTGAGAAACTAGCAGACACTAAAGAGACTGCCAGAATGACAAATGCGTGCGGCAAGCGGGTGAATCATACCTCAATGCCGATGACCTTGGCAGTGTAAACCGGACCTCCCTTGTATTATTTATTATCTATGGCTGAATTTAGTAACTTATATTTTGTCGGGTAAACACCAACTGTGTCACCAGAAACCTTTACACGCCGACATCGTACGACACGAAGAGTGGAATGGACTTTTATCCACCCTTAAAAAACTGTGACTTGGATCGAGCTCGATAGCTGCAGTCGCTTAAGTGCGGCCAGTATCCAGTATTCGGGAGATAGTAGGTTCGAACCCCACTATCAGCAGCCCTGAAAATGGTTTTCCGTGGTTTCCCATTTTCACACCAGGCAAATGCTGGGGCTGTACCTTAATTAAGGCCACGGCTACTTCCTTCCCACTCCTAGCCATTTCCCGTCCCATCGTCGCCAAAAGACCTATCTGTGTCGGTGCGACGTAAAGCAACTGGCAAAAAAAGAAAACTCTGACTACCTCTGTCAGGTTTGAACCGGCGATTTCGGGATCAGGAGGTGAACTCTAGCATCAATGCATAGTGGGAGCTACAGTAGTTTATATAATAGTATATTTGCAATACGGTATTTGTGGAGTGGGGCTGACAGGAATTTTTCGTTTAATGTTTACATGGTACATATAACAATAATAACCTAACCCCATGGCACTACAGCCCTGAAGGGTCTTGGCCTACCAAGCGACCGTTGCTCAGCCTGAACGCCTGCAGATTACGAGGTGTCGAGTGGTCAGCACGACGAATCCTCTCGGCCGCTAACTTACCGTCAGATAGCTCCCCAATTCTAATCATGTAGGCTGAGTGGACCTAGAACCAGCTCTCAGATCCAGATAAAAATCCCTGACCTGGTCGGGATTCAAGCCCGGAGCGTCCGGGTAAGAGACAGGCACGCTACCCCTACACCACGGGGCCGGCCATACAGCAATAATAAAAATATAAAATAATAAGTGAGGAAAGAAGTAGCAACAGTGTAAATTGATCAATAATGTCGCACATGGTATTTTTTTGCTATTTGCTTTACGTCGCACCGACACAGATATGTCTTATGGCGACGATGGGACAGGACAGGCCTAGGAATGGGAAGGAAGCGGCCGTCTCTTTGTCGCCATAAGACATATCTGTGTCGGTGCGACGTAAAACCAATAGCAAAAAAAAAAAAAAAATCTACTAACACGGGAGTATGCGACGTACAGTTAGCCGTAAGAGGAGCAGCTCGACGCGAAATCATGTCCCGCAACTCTCAGAGTCTGACCCTGTGACTTGTTGATAGTCATCGCGAAGCACGGATTGACGGGGAGCTGCAAATGAAAACTGGTAGGCAACTTGTATTATTGTATGTGCGGAAGTGTGTGCTACTGTTATTTGAGAAGTAGAGCTAGGATAGGTGCTTTAATACCCGAAATAAGGTACTATCTAAGTATTTACCTACGAAAGCAGTTCAATATCAATAATGCAACATTTTTTTCTAAAAGCAGGGTTGTTTTATTGAGGATTCAAATACTCCATGTTATTCCCTAATCCTTTTGCTACCATACCCTATGTTTCAACATAATCTCCGCTCAATGCTACAGCCTTAGGCCACCGTAATGTGAGGCCCTGTATGCCTGGTACCATTCGACTGGTCGATGTCGGAGGCAACGTGGTGCTGCGTCGATAAATTCCCCATCATCCAGGTAGTCATTCGCGCGGGGCCAAACAGATGGAAGTAAAAAGGTGCCACATCCGGGTTGTCCCCAGAAGATTTGTAAGCTCCTGTCGGGTGTGCAGACACGTGTGAGGTCTTGCGTTGTCGTGGAGAAGGCTCACCGTCCTTTTTTCCACTGCCACGTCTCCGTAGACATTCTGCAAGCGTCTGTGAATATCTGTGGTGCCCTGGTTTTCCACCAAGAGAAACTCAATAATTTCTCTCTGTATGGTACGCACCTCTGTTACAGACCCATTTTGAAGGCTAGTTATAGCGCTGCCACCTATCGGAAATTAATGAAACTCTACGACACGAAGCGGGAATATTCAAAGTTGTCCTAAACAAAATTCCAATATTTTAAAACCGAAATTGGCCGAGAAATAAAATGTGTTGCAGTATACAGTGTGTTAGGTGTATACGTGCAGATATTAAGCTAGTCGGCAAAGAAAAAGACATCTCACAATATATACTATGTACTTTTTATCTTGTCCTATTAGTTTGCCCATAACTGAGCCAAATATTTCAGGACCTAATGTGTTTTGAACGGCCGTAGCAGGATATGCCGGTTACGTCATTCTGTCCACGCGTAGTGGAAGTACAGTAGCAGAGTCTAGGGCTTGTTGAACCTGTTTCTTATCGCAGGCCAACACATGTTGTTGTGCACTTTCCCTAAAGGCTTGGCAAGTAGGAGAGGATGACTCACGTGCCAGGCCACTTGCTGTACTCGAAAACCGGTCTAGGGTACTCTGTGTGAAATGTACACAGGATCCTTACAGTGACCTCGAAGATACGCACCAGCACATACGTGCGAATAAAGTATTGTGTAGTTGTGTGTGATTTATAAGACGTCAATGGCATTACTCAGTGATCCAAGCTGACAAAATGAAAGGAAATAGTTAATAAGTAAACGAAAAATGAGCGCAACATTTCTGTGCTGTTATTGCGACAGTCTACGATGAATTTCTGACAATAGACAATGCGAGTTGTCTATGCTTATTCATAAACTTTTCAGGTCAATGAAAGGACGGTGGACACTGAAAGAAAAGGCTGTAAGTATTCAGTCATATTGTTGTTAATGAGACGGATTTCAAAAACCGTAGTTGCAACCATGCGTGAATATTGCTCGAAGGAAAAATAGCTAGTGTTGATTTCTTTTGCTAGATGCTTTACGTCGCACCGACACAAATAGGTCTTATGGCGACGATGGGACAGGAAAGGACTAGGAGTGGGAAGGAAGCGGCCGTGGCCTTAATTAAGGTACAGCCCCAGCATTTGCCTGGTGTGAAAATGGGAAAGCACGGAAAATCATCTTCAGGGCCGCCGACAGTGGGGTTCGAACCTGCTATCTCCCGAATACTGGATACTGGCCGCAGTTAAGCGACTGCAGCTATCGAGCTCGGTCTACTATGGAATTGCCGCCGGGCATTTCTAATAGAAGTCTTATTCTTCTTTTTCCTAATCTGTTTACCTTCCTGGGTTGGTTTTCCCTCGGACTCAGCGAGGGATCCCACCTCTACCGCCTGAAGGGCAGCGTCCTGGAGCGTGAGACATTGGGTCGGGGGATACAACTGGGAAGAATGACCAGTACCTCGCCCAGGCGGCCTCACCTTCTATACTGAACTGGGTCTTGTGTAGGCCTTGCGGGGGAATGGGGAGATTGGAAGGGATAGACAAGGAAGAGGGAAGGAAGCGGCCGTGGCCTTAAGTTAGGTACCATCCCGGCATTTGCCTGGAGAAATGCGAAACTACGGGAAACCACTTTCAGGATGGCTGAGGTGGGAATCGAACCACCTCTACCCATTTGACCTCCCGAGGCTTAGTGGACCCCGTTCCAGCCCTCGTACCACTTTTCAAATTTCGTGGCGGAGCTGGGAATGGAACACGGGCCTCCGGGGGTTGGCAGCTAATCACACTAACTAGTATACCACAGAGGTGGACAGAAGGCTAATTACTGGACAGTAAGTGCCGATAGGTAATGTAACGGACCCGTTTAATTAAGACGTCCGTAATAATAATGTTACTACTACTACTACTACTACTACTACTACTACTACTACTACTACAACTACTACTACTACTATTATTACTACTACTACTAATATCTTTACGTCCCACTAACTAATTTTCACGGTTTTCGAAGACGCTGAAGTGCCGGAATTTTGTAAAGCAGTACTTTTTTAAATGCAAGTAAATCCACAGACACGAGACTGGCGTATTTCAGCACCTTCAAATACCACCGAACTGAGCCGCCATCGAACCTGCCAAGGTGGGATCAGAAGACCAGCGCTCTATCGTCCGAGCTACGCAGACCGGCATTGGGGCTTAGAGTAAGTTGATCGTGCGTTTAGGGGCGCGCAGCTGTGAGCTTGTATTCTGGTGATAGTGGGTTCGAACTCCACTGTCGGTAGCCGGGAAGATGGTTTTCCGTAGTTTCCCATTTTCACATCAGGGAAATGCTGGAACTGTACCTTTATTAGACTTCGAACGCTTCCTTCCCACTTGTATCCCTTTTCTCTCCCATTGTCGCCGTAAGACCTATTTGTGTCGGTGCGACTTAAAACAATTTGTAAGTACATGCTTCGGTAATTTCGGAGACATGTCTGCAATTAAAATATTAATAATAATTCGGATCTGTTAAAATTTCACTATTTTCTTTAGTGTTTTCTGACAGATTACGAGCTACGAAGTTTGAGTGGGGCGATTAACTTTTATTTTCATAATTGTCAGTAAAAATAGACTAACACAGTTTTTATAATAATATTGTTAATTTCGACGGATGCAAGCTAATCGCACGGCCAACTCGCCCAATAATAATACTAATAATAATACTAATAATAATAATAATAATAATAAATCTTCACGTGCCAATGGAGACGCGCGGTGTCGGAATTTTGCCCACTGATATTCTTTAACGTGCCCGTAAATCTACCGATCAGAAGCGGTCGTATTTGAGCACCTTCAAATACCAGCGGACTGAGCCAGGATCGAGCCTGCTAAGTTCATGAAACCAGTGCTTGAACCGTCTGAGCCACTCAGCCTGGCAACGTTTATTTTGATACGTTGAATAGGCACTGCAAAATCAGCAGTAAGCTAGAAGGTTCTCATTTACATTTAAACATGTTCTCTTCGGTTGGAAGCACGAAAGGAAGGTACGTTTAATTAATTTATGTTTTTAACATATCCCTTACTGGTATGAAGTAAAACGTTCGATGTGTTTTGACATTTCAATTCCGATACTACTCACTTTGAAATTCTATCCCATGCATTCTTTCGTTGACGTAATAAACTTTATTTACGTACACGTCAACGTGGGTTGTTTCTGCATACGGAGAGTTGGACTCCCAAAAGACCATGATATTGTAATCGCACTGTGGGAGAATATTCCACGTAAGCAGTTCGACAAAAGCACTAGACCTGTCACATGCCGGTTGTCTGCTGTTCCTAGAACCGGGATGTCGCTGGACGGCTTCCCCACCCCTACATGAAACCGGTCTGTCTGACCTTGACCTGAATAACAGCTGTCAGAGACGCGAATTATCGTCCGTACTAGTACGCGAGTTACTTCGTAGTAGTAGCATCAGTAGTATTATTTGAATAATGCCAGTGTATGAATACCACGAATACCATTATGTGCTGCTAGTGTATCGTGTGGCAGAACAGAACACGGGTCGCCCTTTATGAATCTATCGGGAAAGGCTTCCAGCAATTTATATTATGTTTCTTATTCCCTACGAGTTAAAACAGAGGACACTTTGCCTTTTTAAGGGCCGATGACATTAAGACAGCAATCATCATCATCATCATCATCATCGTCGTCGTCGCCGTCGTCGTCACGCATAAATATTCAATAAAATAATCGTTTTATGTTCATCATTACTGAAATAGGAACTATAAGTTAACATTTAACTTAAGAAGATTGCCTAGAGTGTTTTGTTAATTTACAAAAGAGTCTTTTAATGCAATCTGTATGTTTTTGTTTTCTAAACTGTTGTACTGTAATGTTTAACATAGGTACATTATGTTGTTTACAGGCGTTTTCATGTACGTTCGTAAATCCGTACTTTTCTATTCGAGATAGTCTTGTTACCGTCCACCTGGAATTACGGAGCCCGTACTGTATGTTAGTTCATTATTTTTCTACAACAGTGTGTTACGAATGCGACTGTAGTTCCCGCGACCACGCCACTCTTATGTCTGTGTCACTAATGTGCACTTTGTTCAGCTGTGTGCTGCTTGACTATGTGGCTCTCGTTACCTTCTTCCTCTTCTTCTACTGCAGTCTTATGTCTTAACAGGTATACTGTATTCTACCGACATCATCTCAACACGCAGTAGCGTAATCTGCTGCGATTTACCGAGCTCGATAGCTGCAGTCGCTTAAGTCCGGCTCCATGGCTAAATGGTTAGCGTGCTGGCCTTTGGTCACAGGGGTAGCGTGTTCGATTCCCGGAAGGGTCGGAAATTTAACCTTAATTGGTTAAATTTGCTGGCACGGGAACTGGGTGTATGTGCCATCTTCATCATCATTTCATCCTCATCACGATGCGCAGGTCGCCTACGGGAGTCAAATCAAAAGACCTGCATCTGGCGAGCCGAACTTATCCTCGGACACTCCCGGCAATAAAAGCCATACGACATTTCATTTCAGTGTGGCCAGTATCCATTATTCGGGAGATAGTGGGTTCGAACCCCACTCTCGGCAGCCCAGAAAATGGTTTTCCGTGGTTTCCCATTCTCACATCAGGCAAATGCTGGTGCTGTACCTTAATTAAGGCCACGGCCGCTTCCTTCCCTGTCCTAGCCCGTTCCAGTTCCATCGTCGCCGTAAGGCCTATCTGTGTAGGTGCGACGTAAAGCCAATAGCTGCTGCGATTTGTTATTAGCACCATCATAGTAAAATGTAATATAGTTGTGGCGGAATCTTCTTAGATATGTTCGACATCTGTGGATTGTGTATAATTTGATAACTCATCTGTACTCATGAAAGCGACCGTCGGCCTGGCGTTCAGGTTAATAGCTACATGTCTCTAACGTGTAACCTTGTTTATGTTTCTCATATTTGTTGATGTGTATGTTTGATGTTTATACACAATACGAGATTACAGCTGACTCATCCCCACGAGCTTGACCTGGTTCTCGTTTTACGCATAGTAATCTGTAGGTAACTACTGCGACCGATGCTAACTCACGTGACATACATTTCATCTTGTTTCCTCTTAAACCACGCATATTTTACTATTTTCTTCCACGTATTTCAGCTTTTAATGACCTAATAATAATAATAATAATAATAATAATAATAATAATAATAATAATAATAATAACGTTAAGTGCTTTACGTCCCACTAACTACTTCTACGGTTTTCTGAGACGCTGAGGTGCCCGAATTTAGTCCCGCACGAGTTCTTTTTATGTACCAGAAAGTCTGCCGACACGAGGCTGACCTACAGTATTTGAGCACCTTCAAATACCACCGAACTGGGCCAGGTTCGAACCGGTAAAGTTGGAGTCAAAAGGCCTGCACCTCAACCGTCTGAGCAACTCAGACCGGAAGGAGGCACGAAATGTAGGTACGTTTAATTTATTTAGTTGTATAACATGTCCAATATTCCTTTGAAACTAAACGTTCGATGTGTTTCGATAATTCAATTCCGATGCTACTCATTTGGGCATCCCATGACTGCTTTCGTTGGCGTAAGGACCTGCCATCTTTCTTCTACTTTTACGCAATGCACAACGGGGATCTACTGTATTTCACGTCCCGGCGCGCCTATCCCAACCAATAATTATATCACACGCTCGTACAGGTCCCGCACCGATTCAGGTTTTCAGGTCGTTTCCATACTCACTAACGCTGAGAATTCGGTACATCTCCAGGGTCCGAAACCGATGACCAGGGTTGTCTGAAGCCCCTAAGATGGAAACTGAATACTGACAACTACGAAACCAGTCTGGCGAGAATGTAACGTAACAAGGCATACGCTACTGTAGTAGCCACCTTCAGCTGTTATCGTAGCTCAGTTGCTCTTAAACATAAAACCAGTTTGACAAGTATGTTACGTAACATCTCGTGCATTGCATAGGTAGCGTTCAGCTGTTGTACGTAAACATAAACAGAAACCAGTTTGGCACGCATGGCGCGTGACTCGCCTGTTCTCAAAGGGAAGCTATTCATTCACAAGAACAAGGCATACTACCTATTCTAAAAACATCGTATCTCTTTGCTCTCGAAAATAACTTCCGAGAATTACTAAAAGTTTGAAAGTGGTTCGTCACATCGTTCTCTATTGCTAGAAGAAATATCTGCAGGTATACACCTAACATTCTGTATAGTGGTTCGTCACTTCGTTCTCTATTGCTAGAAGAAATATCTGCAGGTATACACCTAACACTCTGTATATTGAATGTCCCTCGTCGAATATGTGGGAACCACGTGGAATTTCCACACTGATAACGGCCGGTGTAGACGTTCGGATTCGGAGTCCAGTCCTCCGAACTTAACTGCAGAAGTAAGGAGAAATGTTCGTTAGTTTTCCAATTATAACAAATCAGTACTACAGGCACCCGCTGCTGAACAACATCCACTAACACTTAAGACTGTAAAACATTCTGTTCACAATATCTATGCCGGGCTGAGTGGCTCAGACGATTAAGGCGCTGGCAGGTTCGAATCTTGCTCAATTCAGTGATATTTGGAATGGAAGGTGCTCAAATATGTCAGCCCCGTGTCGGTAGATATACCGACACGAAAAAATCTCCCGCGAGCAACATTCCGGCACCTCGACGTCTATAAAACCGTAAAATTAGTTCGTGAAACGTAAACACAAAAATAATATCTCCTTTATTAGGTCTATTCCTCCTATTGAAAATGTTTTAGAAATAGATTTCCATTAATGGTTGGCCTTGTATATTTTGTAGGAGAATCAGTTCACTGTTTCGGTCTTCCTGTCCCTTTAGCGATTTTGAAATCGTACGCAAACTAAACCCTACTTTTAGATAGGTGGATTCTGAATATGAAGTTTCGTTTAAACAACTCCAGTAGTTTTCTAGTTATAAGAAAGCAGCGCTACACGCACCAGCTGCTGGGTCATGTCCATTAGGACTTAGACTGTAAAACATTATGTTAATAATATTTCCCTTATTATTGTTGCTATCGAAAGTGTACACGAGAAAAATGTTTTAGAAGTACATTTCCATTCTTCTTTCATCCTCTTCCTCTTTTCCGTACCTGTGGGGTCGTCGGTGCGAACTGTGTATCGCATGAATTATGCATTTGACCCCCGCTTTACGACCAGACTCCCTTCCTGATATCAGCGCTATGTGGAGAGCTGCATTCACTATTGCGTGTTTCTGTGATGGTTGGTAGTGTGGTATGTTGTCTGAATATGAAGAGGAGAGTGTAGGGATAAACGCAAATACCCAGTCCCCGAGCCAAAAGAATTAATAAGACGAGATTAAAATCACCTATCCGACCAGGAATCGAACCTAGGACTCTCTGATCCGAAGGCCTCAACGTTGACCAATTAACCAATGAATCAGATAGAAATATTTACATTAAGTTCCATTAAGAATGATCATGGATATTTTATGGGAGAGTCAGGTCACTGTATATATTTTCTTATGAACCCCCAGTCCATTCATGAATTTTGAAATGGTATAGACACTAAAACCTACCTTTGGAAAGGTATATTCTAAATATGAACTTCGGTTGAATATGTCCAACAGTTTTTCAGTTAAAATAATGTGATGTTTGGGACATCACTGCATGTATTCAATTATTGAACTATATAATTAATTGATAAGATGTATATATTTAATCACTGATAGGTCATTTTTAAATTAATATGTATGTGTATAGGGTTTTAATCATCCATTTCACATCATTTCATTTCTTTTCTTTGTATCGCGGCTATAACGTATTCTGAACGAACCACATATTGGGTAAGGTATTTCAACATCATTCATATTAATAGCTTGCAGTAAATTTTCCAATAGTCGTTGTAGGTGACCAGAGTCAGCAGGCTAATTTCAGCCCATTTCCAGGAAATATACGTCATCAAGATTACGAGAGACCTTACCCTCTCCACCTTCTGAAGAGACAGTTGAAACATTATGAACGCCGACTTTTCGAAGTTCGCTACCTGACGCTTTGATTTCGCGGGAAAGTTCAGCCTATGTGAATGGACGGAATGAAGCAACGTGATGGATTCACAGCAATACATAGAAGACAGGATGAGACCTCGAATCTTACTGGACCATGTGATATGACTGATGGAGGGAGACTTTTGAACCTATATACTTCGAAGACAAGAGCTGGAGTGGACATGCTTACTCTTAGACACAGAGACACTCTTGGAAGACACTCTTACTACGATTCTACGTCTGCACATTGGAGAAGATTTGAACTTAGTTCACTTCGCATCTGAGTATATACTACTCAAAAGTTACTCTCATTGGGACCTGTTATCTCAATGACGAGAGGTAGTCAACGGGAGACCGGTTTTGACTAGTATAGGGGAGGAGAGCTTTTATTATGAATTTAGTTACGCTACTGTTCCGTAATACGGAAGAATGCAAGTGTATTCTCTACATGAACATAACCCATGGTGGTTTTGCATTTAAAATTAGGACTAATTACGACTTTATGTAAGGAGTACAGTAGGAAGTGTTAAAGGCAGGAAAAGCAGAAGTAGGACTGGAATCCAACAACAGATGACGCAGCCGGTACGAGAGATCCATCATCAATCATCAGCTTCCAGATAACAGAGTCTACAAATGGTGACCTAATGGTTTAAATTACTGCAAGTCTACGCGTTACAATTCATGTTTTTAGAGTTCATTTCATTTAATTTTTCTTTTGCTTCCGTAAGCTCAGATTTCGTTAATACGCCGTTACGTCACGTTTTTCATCTTAATAAATAGCTGTTTTAAATTGTATTTTCTGAAATTATTATTAATGATCCTTACATTCCAAGTAAGGGTACTTAATATTTTGTGTTCCGTCAACTCACCCATGGGAGTTTTTTGAGTCTCATTACGTATTATTATGATTATTATTAATTATCAACTTTCTTTTTCAAGCCATAAGCTTGAAGGCTGTCGCCCATGGGATATTGTTTATGGAGAAACAATGAGATATCATTTATTTATATTAATATTAAAGTGACCCGCCACGTTATAATTTTGGCACACATCTGTGGGCCGAGTGGTTACGTCACAATAACTCAAACAAACAAATACACTGAAAACAAAGTTCTGTAGATGGTCATTATTACACCTGAAAGGGGTAACTATAAGAACATGTCGCCATAATAATTAGGTACAAACACACGGTCGATAACATTTTCTTTATATGGAAGATTAGATAAGTCATTGACATAAACGATAATAATAATAGTAACAACAGATCAAAATATCTCCTCTACTCTTTTTCGCCCGTGTTCGAGTTTCTGTCGACTGAATTGGTCTGTGATGACCGAGTACCGAGACGAGTACTGCGACACCCACCAACAGCGTTGAACACAGTTTTGAAGACCTCTTTCCAAGAACTGCCCGATATCTTCCCGTATTGTTCTACTAGAGCCTCTTAGATTAATTGGGTGCGAAACTCCTGAGGTTCTATCTGCGTCATGGCAGCTTGTAACTACGGTACGAGTAGATACTACAAAAACTAGTAGATCTTAGTAGATTTGTCGTGGTAGAGATTGCAAGCTCTCTGAAACAAATACATGTTCATAATTAAACTGTTCATTATGCTCTACTTACAGTAAGTGTGTAACTAAAGCACAATTGGACTATCACTTTAAAACATCACAAGAGTACCTCAATTCGCAAGAGTCACCGCGGACGGAACAGATGTTTATTGTCAGGCCTTGAGACATGGGATTGGCGCATGCACAGTAGCCATGTTTACTCCTCACCTACGCGACTTCTCGTCAGACAACCATAGTAATGCAGGGGTGATGTTGAGTTAGGCGCGTACAGTAAGACACATACCACATCAAACAACATAAGCACTCTTCAAGGTAACTTGAAGAAATAATTACTTTTCATTTGTATTTCATAATTTTAAGTCAAATATATTTCTGTATTTTCTCTACTGCATTCTTCTCATGTTTTCTTTTGGGTTAAACTGGGGTATGATTACTGCTTAAGGGTCATATGTCATGTACTGGTCCTTTGTTATTATTTAGCGCGTGGCTAACACATCACATTACGTATAAATGCAGTAGTAACACATAACATTTACAGGATTAAATTATTTACATAGTCAACACACAAAGGTGAGAGCAGAAAAGGTCTCTAGGGTTTCCCTGGTAGGCAGTGAGAGGACACTGCTACACAATGTGCCGACCTGTTTGCTTTACAGCACCACAACTGCACGCTGCCGAATTAAATATTCCCCATTTATGGAGGCAGTCGGCACATCTGCCATGGCCAGTGCGAATCCTGTTGATGGTTGTACAGGTCTTCCGTGCAAGATCAAAACCCTCTGGTTTGTTTTTCAGCCATGGTAGATTGTGATATTCTGATGGAGCACTGGATATCCATACTTGCTTCTAGGCCTGAAGCAGATTCAAATTAGTGTCTGCTAGGTTTCTGGCTGTTCTAACAGGTGGATGTCTAGATTTTAGACCGTTGATAAGAGCATCATTCTTGTCAACATGGATTGGCAACTGACTGTTAGTTATTTTCTTATAATCTCGTAGGAGAACATTTTCCCGATGGAGGTGATGTGGTAGAATTTGGGATAGAACTGGTAGCCAGAAAGTGGGAGTAGATCTAATTGTCCCTGATATACGCATAGTGTGATTCAGCTGAGTGTCAGTTAATTTATTGAGACTGCTGTTCAGCCATATAGATGAGCAGTATTCTGCAGCAGAGTACACAAGACCAAAAGCTAAAGATCGTAGGGTAGATGGTAATGATCTTCTGGTGGTTCCACACAGTTTCTGTAAAATGTTGTTCCTTGATCGTAACATAGCAGCCGTTTACTGAATATGTTTCTTGAAGGACAGAGTTCTGTCAAGAGTAATCCCTAGATATTGTGCACGTCTGTTGTGAGCAAGACAAGTGTTCTCAAACTGAACTTTCAGTTCACGATTGACGATTTTGTTGCTAAGGCGAAAACACGTAACTTCAGTTTTATTCGGATTCGGTTGTAATCTCCATTTGTGAAAGTACTGTCCCAACGTAGTAAGATCAGCTGTCAGTGTTTCTTTAGTGTTTTCCATGGATTTATCTTGTACTGCCAGAACCCAATCATCAGCATATCCAAATATTCTAGAGCTAGTTTCAGGTATATCAGCTATGTACAGGTTGAAAAGCAGAGGAGCTAATACAGAACCTTGTGGAACACCACTATTCAGAGTTTTCTCCCTGCTAGTATCATTTTCCAGTATTACAAGAAACTTCTCCTTGGTGAGTATGCAATCTATAAATCACACACTGCCGGAAAAAACGTGCAACATACTCAAGGACAAGGTTGTTTTATTCATAAGCGATGTGGCAGGTAGTTCGTCATTGCAGGAGGATATGATTACAAATTCAGACAAATGAAACAAACATATCACAGTAAAGGGTGACCAAACAGTCGCATCAGTGCACAGTGTACCCCCGTCTGGTGACAATACAGGCGTGTATTCACGCATGCAAACGATCGAAAAGGTGCCGAATGGCATCCTGTGAAGAGATGGTCCCAAGAATCTTGCACCTTTTGATGCAATTTGGCAATGGTTCTTGGAGGCTCTGGAGTACGCGTAAGTTCCCGCTTCATCATGTCACATACGTGTTGAACTGGCGAGAGATCCGGTGATCTTGCTGGCCAGGGCAATTGTTGTACACCACGTAGAGCACCTTGCGTCGCAGCAGGTGTAGTATGTGGACGTGCAATTGTCCTGCTGAAAAAGCACATCACCTTCCTGTAGAAGAAATGACTGTAGGACTGGGACAACAACCAGTGCAATGTGGGGGAAACACCAACTGTGACCACAAGTTGTAACTTATGACACCCCGAACCATGAAGCCTGGGGTGGGACTAGGGTGTCTTGGGCGAATGCACTCTGGAATAGGCTGCTCACCAGGTTTACGCCGTGTACGTGTACACCCATAAATTGCACACAGACAGAACCTGCTACCGTCACTGAAGACAACACAGCGCCATTCCCCTCTCCAGTCGAAACATTCACGACACCAGAGTAGCATTGCTAGGCGGTGTCGTGGTGTCTGTGGTAGCCTGAGCAGAGGCACACTTGATCGTAATCTGCTGCAATAAGACGGTTCCCAATCGTCCTTTGTGACACAGCAGATGCAATGTGTGACCGGATTTCTTCCTGGATGATGTTCGGGCCACCACTGCTAGCACAATGCGTCGATCTTGACGTGCGTCTGTACTATGTGGACGTCCGGAGCCTGGTCTACGGAAGTGGGAATGTTCCACAGACCAATGCCGAAAGCAGCGACACCACCGATACATTGTGCCAATCATGTGCAGAAATCCGTCGATAAGTCCACCCAACTTCCTGCAGGCCAGTGGCTGCAGTTCCTCCATAGGAGCATGTACCCGTCGGCGAGGCATGGTTGTACCCTAGAACGAATGTTGCAAACACTGCTCACTTCTAACCTCAGCACAATTACTGCCTGCGGAATCAAAACAAAATGCGCACGGACAGGCCTCATGAGCGCCATCGGATCGCTGATGTCCGTGACAAATGAATCACTAACACAACAACCCTCAGTTTGCACATATTATACCATGGTGCGACTGAACACAGTGTTTGAAAATGTTGCATGCTTTTTTCCCGGCAGTATACAAATCACCCCTGAGAGAGTCGGAAATTTAACTCACAACACTCAACGACTAGACCATTGAGCTCCGGTGCACCGTAAGTAAGTTGCTATCCCATTGTCTAAGTTAGTTTAAGGAAGGTCACAACCAGAAAAGCTCCATAAAGCTGATAATGGATCATTCAACTTTGAATCCCGTACTATACCAAGAAACGGGTCTCAGAATACCCTATCCGAAATCAAATAATATGAAATGACATAAGACAAAACTTAACTAAGTTCGGTGGTTTACATAACTGCTGATAACATGATCTTACCTACGGGAGCTCCGGTTTTACATGGAATCCGAACCAGAGCGTTGAGAATTTTCATGTCAAAAATTTATTGTGGATTGTCCAGGGTTCGAACCACGGTCGTCTTGTTAAGAATTCAGTGCCTACCCCACTCTGTTATTGCGCCTTATACAACGTCATTAAGTGCTAATTCTCTGGACATCAACAGTTAAAGTAAAAGGACGTTCATTCATTCATTCATTCATTCATTCATTCATTCATTCATTCGTTCATTCAATAGATATGTATATGCCATGGAGAATGTATGCTGGCAGATATGCACCTATTACATTCCTATAGGAGACATGAAAATGAATGACTGACTTAATTCATTAATTTAAATTCTAGATACATTGCAAACGTGAACAGTTTGAGGAGCTTGTCTAGGTAGGGCAAAGTCCATCAAGACAGTAGAGGCAAACGGTTGTTTGTCTAGGAATATAAATGATAGAAGAAATTCTAAGGGATCATATGAATGGAATACGAGGACGATATGCTCATGGGATATCTAAAATGAAATGAAAGAAAGGATTCGTTGATATCTGAAGTATTCGAGAAAAGTCGAGATGAAGCCTGTTGACTCACTGCGGCAATACAATGAGAAGTTGAGATCGATCATGATAATGCAAGTTGGCGAGCTATCTACTTTTGTGGAGAGGACAATGGATTGACAAACACTTAGGAGAGGAGGAAGTTAGCATTGAGTAGTCTGAATGCATCACTCTGGGGAAGAGGCAGTCAGGCAATACGGTAGTTACCGGCCACAGTCCTCCTTATCTGATGCGAGATTGTAAGACATCAGATCGGTGGATCAGATCGTGAAAACGTTAGTCCCAGTAGAGTTCATTTAGATATCCTCTCCTTCTAGGGTAATGATTGGGTTACATCTGTGAAGCCAAACAGGATGTCCACAACCATTGTACCCCACGCATTATTATTATTATTATTATTATTATTATTATTATTATTATTATTCTTATTCTTATTATTATATACGAATAAGCCCATTGAGACTATGCAAATTACTTAGAAGCGTGCATTTGCCTTCCTTTGTGCCCATATTTCTTTTATTCTTTTACTGTGGGCTTCTTTTCTGTCTTCAGGCCAGGTTGTTGCAGTCTTCTTCTTTGGTCTTTCCTCATGGGCAACTTGCCATTTGTGAATTTTGTATCTAAAGGTTATCCTGTTTTTTACATTCTGCTCATGTAATTCTTGTCTGTTTCAAATCGGTATTGATTTTGCCGATCCATTTCATAGTGTCGGTTTCAGCTTTAATTTACTCCTGTTTCCATAGAATTCGACTATTTGTTTGGTAAGTCTATCTGGATGCATTCTTTCAATATGACCATAGAATCTTAGCCTGCATTTTCTAATGGCACTATGAATATCTCTCTATTGTTTGATTTCCTGTCTGCCTCTAAGTTGGTATTATCCGTCGGTAAGTTTTGGTCCTAGAATTTGTCTTATGATTTTGTGTTCTTTTTTCTCATGTTTGCAATGTCTGATTTCCTGTTCAAAAGTAGCGTATCTGATCCATAAAGACATTCTGGTTTAATAACTGTATTGTAATGTCTTAGTTTTGTGTGCTAAAAAAATACATTTTTTGTTATATATATTTTTGGTTGGTCGATATGCATTTTTCACCTTTTGACATCTAATTTCATTGGATTTGATTATTATTATTATTATTATTATTATTATTATTATTATTATTATTATTATTATTATTATTATTATTATTATTTTACACACGCACACACACACATATATATATATATAATTCGCTGCGGCCATCAAGGACCACGTTAAGTCTTGTTGCATTTTACACTGAACTTAGCCTTCTTTAGAGCCCAAATTTCCCTCATTCTTTGTGAGTGGGCCTGCTTACGCTCCTCTGTCCAAGGGGCACCGTGTCTTCTCTTCAGTTGCTCGTTATTATTATTATTATTATTATTATTATTATTATTATTATTATTATTATTATTATTATTATTATTATTGGTCTATAAGTTTGAAGTTTGCGCAAATCTACTTATTTTAAGTTCAGGCCAGGACCCGCTTCTGCAAACTCGGCATACATTTTGAGTTATTTCTCAGGAAAGCAAAGCTAACCCCGAGCCCCGTATAGGCCATGAAGGTCCTTGGAGGAGTAGAAGGTACGCATAACCTCGGCACGAAGTGGGACAGAGTGGTTAATTCAATGCTCGGTCACTTGTGACCACAGATTAACCCGGTACTCATTTTTGGTGTCGTCTGAGTAAACCTCAGGGCCATATGCTTCTCCAGAAGGGGACATCACGTGTGCCTACTTTTCGAATTCTTAACTGCGAATCGAACACACGCCATTGCGGGTGAATAAGCATGTCTTTACGCCTCAGCTAAGCAACGCCCATTTTTCAGAATATCTGCAGAAAATGGATGCAAATTTTATTTAACGACAATTACTACACGTCTATGTCAAAGCTATATTGGGAAGAAAGGGGAGTGAAAAATCAATGAAATAAAAACAACCAAAGATTTGTGGATGGCATTGTTAATAGACGATGTTGTTGTTTTATACGTCCCACTAACTATTTTTGACGGCTTTTGGAGACGCCGAGGTGTCGGAATTTTGTTCCACAAGAGTTCTTTTTCGCTCCAGTAAATCTACCGACACGAGGCTGACGTAACTGAGCACCTTCAAATACCACCTGCCAAGCACCTCAACCGTCTGATCCACTCAGCCCGGCATCTGTTTGTTAACGATTCAGTCCTTAGTTACAGATCTGGTTTCCGAATGTCGATCAGTGGGCCTGAGCATTAAGCTCTGCAAACCCCAACTCATGTACAACAGATGGGGTCTGGCCAGCTGGTCAATATGAAGGGAGACACGAAATATGAAATCAATTTTTGATAATGTTGTTGAAATTAGGTCCCGAATTGAACAGGCAAGGGTTGCATTCAAGAGAATGAGCAAACTTCTCTGTAACAAGAGCTTTAAGATCAATCTCCGTCTCCGTTTACTTCGGTGTTATGTATTTTCTGTCTGATTTTATGGTACCGAGACTTGGACACTAACAGAGAACATCACCAAAAAACTTCCATATTTTGCTAGTTGCTTTACGTCGCACCGACACGGATAGGTCTTGTGGCGACGATGGGACAGGAAGAGCTAGGAGAGGGAAGGAAGCGGCCGTGGCCTTAATTAAGGTACAGCCCCAGCATTTGCCTGGTGTGAAAATGGGAAACCACGGAAAACGATTGTCAGGGCTGCCGACAGTGGGGTTCGAACCTACTATCTCCTGAATACTGGATACTGGCCGCACTTAAGTGACTGCAGCTATCGAGCTCGGTCCATATTTTGAGGTGTGGTGCTACTGACGCCTGCTGAGGATATCGTGAGGTGACAGGATACGTAACAATGAAGTACTCCAACGCCTAAACAATGAGGTACAGGTCGTACATAACATTAGAATGAAGAAACTTGGAAACTTTAGTACTTTAGCCATATCATTCGAAATTTTAAATATAGACTCCTTCGGATTATCTTACAAGGTAAAACTTAAGTAAGGAGAAATAGGGGGAGAAGGGATATATCCTGTCTACTGAATCTACAAGAATGGTATGGGCTCAGTAGCCTCCACTCTTTTCCGTGTTGCTGAGAACAAGCACCAGATCGCCCTGATGAAAGCTGACATCCAATGAGGACACGGTACAAGAAGAAGAAGAAGAAGAAGAAGAATAAGAAACCGAAAACATGTCAACCTACACAATGAGCGAATTTACAAAAAAGGGGCATTGAAAACTGCCCAAAAAGGTATGTAGAGGTCAAGATAAGAAAGAGGACAGATTACATGATGTCGGTCACACAGGTTAATGCGTCCTGGAGAGAACAACTACCTTGAAATGGCAGTAGGCCGGCCATGTTGCTCTCGTGAAATATAAGAGACGGACGAAACTGGTATTCGAGTGGAGTCCTAGAGACAGGAAGATCAACGGACCGATGGGATAAAGACATTCGGAAGATCGCTGCCAGAGAACCGCCCAAACCTGGAAAGAAGTTAGAAATAACTGCTTGGACTCAAGACCAAGAAGAGCCCGCTTGGTGGTCCTGATCGTTAAGACGTCAAATCTACATGGTTAGACGTTCCGAGTCCCCTTGGCCGACAGGCTAGGGGAAATGAAATGTCGTATGGCTTTTAGTGCCGGGATATCCCAGGACGGGTTCGGCTCGCCAGGTGCAGGTCTTTCTATTTGACACCCGTAGGCGATCTGCGCGTCGTGATGAGGATGAAATGATGATGAAGACAACACATACACCCAGCCCCCGTGCCATTGGAATTAATCAATTAAGGTTAAAATCCCTGGCCCGGCCGGGAATCGAACCCGAGACCCTCTGAACCGAAGGCCAGTACGCTGACCGTTCAGCCAACGAGTCGGACAGGCTAGGAGAGGTGGTGGTACACAATACCGCGCCAAACGCCTAGATTCAATTCCAAAACTCTCTACACTGTTCATATGGAGGAAGAGCATATTACGTTGTTGATGATGATTTATCCGTCGGAGGGGGACGTAAACTCTTGAGCAGACACCTTGGTGTTATACCATAAGAGTATGTGCCGACACCGCATCATCGCCCCCACCACTATCACCACTCATCCAGACGTGCAGGTCACCGATGGGCGTTAAATAGAATTGCACCAGGTGACCTGAGCATGTCCTCGGTCACTCCCGGTACTAAAAGTCATACAATAAAACCCTAAAGATAGTTTTCCGTACTTTCCCCATTTTCACACCAAGCAAATGCTGGGGCTGTACCTAAATTACGACCACAGCCGCTTCCTTCCCATTCCTAGCTCTTTCCTTTCCTATCGTCGCTGTAAGACCTATCTGTATCGGTGCGACGTAAAACAACTTGTAAAATGTAAAATAAATAAATAAATAAATAAATAAATAAATAAATAAATAAATAAATAAATAAATAAATAAATAAATAAATAAATAAATAAATAAATAAATAAATAAATAAATAAATAAATAAATAATCATCACAATAATCATCCCTATTTTTGGCTGAATTGTCAACATAGTGAACTTCAGTTCATAGAGCATTGGCTTCGATTCCTGGCTGGATCAGGGATTTAACTACGTTTGGTTAATTCTTCTACCTCGGAGGTTGGGTGTTTTCGATAATCTTAATACACATATCTCACCTTCACACTATTTTTTTTTTTTTTGCTAGTTGTTTTACGTCGCACCGACACAGATAGGTCTTACGGCGACGATGGGACAGGAAAGGGCTAGGAGTGGGAACGAAGCGGCCGTGGCCTTAATTAAGGTACAGCCCCAGCATTTGCCTGATGTGAAAATGGGAAACCACGGAAAACCATTTTCAGGGCTGCCGACAGTGGGGTTCGAACCTACTATCTCCCGAATACTGGATACTGGCCGCACTTAAGCGACTGCAGCTATCGAGCTCGGTCTTCACACTATTATCAGCATTCAAGTATACTACATGTTTGAAAATAATTGAATTTTTAGACTGATATAGATGAAAGAACTATTCAAAACTGATCTTTGTATTATGTAGCCTATCTATATTATTAGAAAGTCTGACTCCTTGGCTGAATGGCCAGCGTTGAGGCCTTCGTTTCAGAGGGTACCTGGTTCGATTCCAGGCCGGGCCGGGGGTTTTAATCCCATCTGATTAATTCTTCTGGGGATGTGTATGGTTTTTGCAACACTTTCCCTTTCATATTCAAACAATTCACCTACTACCAAACACCACAGAGACACTCAATAGTGATTACATCCCTCCATCTAGAGTTGTTGACAGGAAGGGTATCCGGCCGCAAAACAGGGACAAATCCACATGTGCAACACAGTTCACACCCGCGAAGCCATATATATGGGAAAAGATGTAGAAGGAGAAGAAGAAGAAGAAGAAGAAGAAGAAGATCTATATAATTGCAAAAGAATGTGTTTTACAATCTTATAACACTTTTGGTTATTATTATTATTATTATTATTAGATAGTGGTTAAAATGATTTTTGGGTGTGTATTTTCTTCCACTTTGTATAGAACGCTATTTCACTCGTATTATTTTGCTCATGTCGGTCAGGACTGGCCATAAGATATCAGTGCAGCTGTCGATTTCTCTGCAAGCTTTTGGATGTTGGAACGGGAGAAATCAACGTCAGGTAAGCGTGGAGTCTTCCTATTGTACATTACTAATGTACTACATCGCATTGAACAACATTCAATAGAAACCAATTATAGAACCTACAAGAAATTTAGCGAGCTCAAAGATGTATGAGTCACACTCTCCACTGCTATCTTGAAGATTCCCTACTCATTCAGCCAGTAGTACATGGGAACCATAACTCATGGGATGAAAAGAAGAATACATAAATGAATACATCCTGCACAAAAAGTTATGAGCTAATTTTTTTCCAATGCCCCAAGTACGAGCAAGCTCGAAAGGAGGTAACAATTTGTCAAAAAAGATTTCGTGGCTAGTTAATACACGGAGGTTTATCTACATTCTTTTAATAAAAGAGTGCATCTATATGTTTTCATAATGAATGTAAATGACAAAATTAGCTCCTAGTTACCGTAAACTGGTTGTCACCTTCCTAACATAGTCTTTGTTAGCGAAGTATATTCGACAAATTTGTAAGGGTTGTTCTATTGAAATATTGACAGAGCTGGCAACACTAAAAGCAACTGTCAGCAAAGTTAAGTGGTGGCAGCAATGGTTTGGTGTTTTTACTAACAGCTCAGAACGTGGTCAGTCTGAGACATGTGTCCACTAAGTAAACTAAAATTTTGAAGCAACATTCGTGTTTAATGGTTACGTCGAAAGCAACGTAACATGGCATGATTAAATTCTTGTGTAAGGAAGTTGCTTTGACCGGGACCGGACACCTCTCACAAAGTGTGCTCTAGTTCCATAGTTACACACGTCAACACGCTGTCAACGCAACACTGGGCAGTTCGCACAGTTTTCGCTGGGGTTTTGCGGAACAGGTGGTGGTGATTATTGTTTTAAGAGGAAGTACAGCTAGGTAACCATCCTGTATATAACACTAATCAGAGAGAAAAAATAGAAGGGATCCGACACTTCGAAACATGAAGGTAACGGCCTAAGAAAGACAAGGGCCACGAAGGGCGTGAAAATGAAGGACTCCCTAGGCCTCGAGTGCTCTAATAGCGTCGTGGTCGGAAAAGAACAAGCATCCGTCTTACAACCCAGATCTTTTCCCCTGTGACAGCCAGGTCCTTGGTCTGCTGAAGAAAGCCTTGAAGAGCAAGCGTTTCAGCACCAATTAAGTTGTTGTTGTTGATGCTGTGGAAGAGTGGACTACCTTTACTGTGGAGGATATAGAGACTTATATTTAGCGTCCGCACAGGCGTCTGAACGGAGGGGAGGTTTATCTGTAGACTCTCTCAAACTATCAACAGTATGCTGTCACGTTGATATTGTCCAATATATTTAGAGTAAGTTTCTAGACATCAATCCATGTTTCATTTCAACAACCCTTATGTATGAACGAGTAAGACGAACAAATTTCAAATTACTAAAAACCATAGCACGTGAAAATGTACACAAAGTTTCACGCTGATTCTTCTATACAATATTTTGCTTTTTTGTGTGTCTAGAAGTGTAGGCCTACATAACTCTACAATTTGCCCGGCTAGGAAAATTAAAGTTAGCCGAATGTAAACTTTGAATTCAACGCTTATCCAGGATAAATCGTGGAACGGATATCATTAAACCTTATCCTTACTATATTATATTTCTTCACAGCACAAAACGTCAAAATGTTAGTAAGCAAGTATTATATTTCTCCACAACACAAAACGGTAAAATGTTAGTAAGCAAGTGTTAGACAAATAATTTTATAAATTTGGAATCCATACTAATAATGCGGAAATGTAAGTTTGTGTATTTAATAATATTTACCAACATCTTAACTTTTCTTTACAATTGACTTCACGTCACACCTATACAGATAGGTCTTATGGCGACGATGGGGTGAAAAAGGGCTAGGAGTGGGAAGGAAGCAGTCTTGGCCTTAATTAAGGTACAGCACCAGCATTTATATAGTGTGAAGATGGGAAACCACGGAAAATCAGCTTCAGGACTGCTGACAGGGGGATTCGAACCCATTATCTCCCGAATGCGAGCTCACAGCTGCGTGCCCCTAACCGCACAGCCAACTCGCTTAGTCAAGATCTTAACAATCCATTTAAAAAAATGACAATCGTATGACCTCATCTACCGTTTGCAGGCATTTTCATTTTACGTCATCTAGGGTGCTTGCGTGTCAACGTTCCATTTTTTCCTACCAGAAGAGTAAATCGGATCTCCGTTGGGCGATCTGTAGCTAAGTGTTTCTAAAATTAATTTTGTCAACTCAACAAGAAAATTATCACCACACATCTTTTACATGTCAGTATCGTACGGTATGGATTGTCGAATGGATCTATCAAAAATCCAACTATCTCCGCTGGGTTTGAACCTGCAACATACTTCCGCTGATCTACAGAGTGAGCTAATAATAATAATAATAATAATAATAATAATAATAATAATAATAATAATAATAATAATGGCGTGTGACTTCCGAAGAGGACTTTTCGAGTTGACGCCGTATAGGCGATCTGTGCTTTTGTGAAATGAATTTTAATGCTGAAGACGACACAAACACCCTGCTCCGGAGTCAGAGGAATTAACTAATGGAAGAAAATGGAATCGAACCCGGGACCTCTTTAATCAAAGGCCAGCATGCTAACCATGAAGCCGAACAGCTAATTATTACGTGAAATAATGAATCGCCCCTTATATAAAATGTTACAGTATTTTTCAATAATGGTATATCAGAAGTAAGGCATTTACGTCAGTGCTCATCCCAGATGTTGAATTCAGATCAGTGGAAGACCTTCATTTAATACATATAATTTCATGAATTTGGAATCCATAATAATGATGCGGGGGGTATGTAAGATTATGTTTTCATATTCAGTGCTCAGACCTTGACAGCTTCGCTATCAGCCGTTAGATGACCCAGGCGTCATTGAAGAGGTGCACTAGGGAAATGAGGAGTGATGTAGTTTCCCGTTGCTTTCCTCACTGAGCCAGAAGTTGCTATTACATCTCGCCTGCCAAGCCCACTGAAATACCCGCACCAACTGACATTCTGAGGAACATTTTCGCACTATTTATAACAGGGACTGGCTGCATACCTCATACATAGGTCATTTTCATGTTGCCAAAGCCAAGGATGAGACTGAGACAGATGAATTAAAGTAACAAATTTGCTCTAGCTTACACTAGAAAACATAGTGCACTATAAACACTAGGTCTTGCCAGCAAAGGCATGATGTAAGGTTGTGTATTTAATAATATTTACCAAGATCTTATCGGGATGAATAATTAATACCCTCACACATCTATCACACTCATCCAGGTCCTAAACTACTTACCACGTAAGATTACAAGTCCAGCTATCGTTCATCTCGTCTCTCTCATTACTTTTAACGGGAGTCATGCTGTTGCAACTAATAGCAATAAAGAAGGTTAAAGTAAAAGACTAATCCAAAGAGCCATCAAATGTCGACAGGCTCTAATGAACGAGACAAGAAGTAATTTTCTCTGTCATGATGTTTCTCACTCATCCCATTGAGCAAAGTGGACTGAGCTACTACATAATATAGTAACACACGAAAGAGCATATTAATGATTTATTGTTATGTTAACATAGGATCACATTAGGAAAGGGAACATCAGTGTTGAGAATATTAAAGCTTCGATGTAAGGGTTTTACAGGGGAATATTAATTTCTAATTAAAGGTGGACATTAAACGAATCGAATGTTAATGAGAGTATCGTATTTAGGCACAATTATCGTTATTATTATAAGAATTTGTAATCGTTTATATGAACAACAAAGACTGACTCTGTAGTGTATAGGAATTCGAATTGAATTGCATGTTAGGCAAGTTCCAGACGTCACAACAAAACGCAACGCAACTAAACACAATAAAACACAGTCATTAAGGTCAAGTTTTAGAAGTCTTGTAGAGGTAATTAGGGACTCACTCATTCTTACTTCCACTCTGGAGCAGAACCCTTCAGTTATTGAGCAGGAAGAGTTCATTTCATAAAACGAACTTTGGAACTGTGTAGAAGTTGGAAAGGAATAAGAATGATTAAGACGAGATTGAAAATAACACTATATCTCAACCAGTCATCGTGGCTACAACTCAGCTTATTAACCGTAGTCCCCAGGGAGTTTCGCAAGGAAGTATGCAAAACTGATGGTTCGATTCAGGTGCAATAATATATAGTATTTTATTATTATTATTATTATTATTATTATTATTATTATTATTATTATTATTATTATTATTATTATTATTATTATTATTGCGTATGTGCTTCAGAGATGCCATGTGTAGATATTTTGAGGTGTCATCTATGGACGACTTGCGCATCTGAGAGGATGGAGCCCTACCGGGGATGCAGTTCAATGCTTAAGTCCCCGAGACAGAAGAATTAACCAAGATTTTATCGGAAGAAGTCTAGGTGAGAGTCCAAGAAGTGAAGTTTTAAAGACATGTTGCACATCCCATTTCAGAAAATCGCTCACCATTTTATGATGGTTGTCTGCTTTATGGTTTCTAAAAGCACCAGAACAGAAAATTTTGAATGATATCTACGCTGTTATTGCCAGTGGATTTAACAGTTTTTCAAAATGATTATATTTGAATATTAATCTCATTTGTGGCCCTATAAAATTGCCTTCCTTCAGTTTTGTATCGCTTATACTTTGGGAACTATAGACTTCAAATACATAAATGCAGCAGCCTATATCAGTTGCTTTTGCATTTTTTCATAAATCCCAATTTTTTTGCCAGGGGAGCTAAATACACCAATGGTATATTTGACATATTTTCGTGCCCTAGAATAAGAAATTCACATTTAGGCCATTGTTTCTTAATATAGAGAGACTTCCTATTCCTGATCTTCCATTCATATAAGAACCAGCAGAACTTAGTGCATCCAAGTAGTAAACCCATAAAGCTATGACTGTTATTGATGGAAATTAACGACAAGTTGGAATAGGTAACTGTATATTTTGTTTTAGATGTGATTCCTCTTATGTTAGTCAAATAGAAATTGCAATTAGTTTGGGTCCCAGTCTTCATCATAATCACCAACTTTACACCCAAAATAAAGTTCATAACATTTGTTTGCAAGTGACGTGAAATTTCACCTCTGAGACTTGACTGCCAGTCCATCACACACGTAGCAAAAATTTTCTACATGATATAAGCACATTCTGACGCTATTGAAACTCTTCTAAGAACTAATAAAACATAAAATTTAGGAAAAATGTACAGTACAAGACACTACGACCGAGCTTGACAGCTGCAGTCGCTTAAGTGAGGCCAGTATCCAGTATTCGGGATATAGTGGTTCGAACCCCACTGGCGGCAGCCCTGAAGATGGTTTTCCGTGGTTTCCCACCTTCAGCAAAGGTTTGAAGCCGTGAAGTGAAACACAAACACGACCGATAAACCAACGAATTGCCTCCAATGATGGATACTGGGGATGCACCTTAGGTAAGGCCACACCTGCTTCCTTCCCACTCCAAGCCCTTTCCTGTCCCATCGTCCCCATAAGACCTGTCTGTGTCGGTGCAACGTAAAGCAACTTGTAAAAAAATAGGCCTATCTGAATTCAGCATAAAAGCTGCACTAGGCCAGTACTCGGTTTTGCTTGAAAAATGTGTTATATTTCCGTATACCGTTGGTGTCTTAGCAGATAAAATCCAGGCCATTGCATATAAGTACATTCTTGACCAATTCCATGCCCACCTACCGTACCATTTGATTTGGTTTAGGACACCATTCTCTCGTTCAGAAATGTTCAACGCCCGGGCGAATCTTTATCAGACTTTACATATTACATAAAACTTTATGATTATTTTGCAGCTCAGACAGTTTCAAGTATCCATCATTGGAGGCAATTCGTTGGTTTGTGTTTCACTTCACGGCTTCAAACCTTTGCTGAATTGGATGCTATGTCTGTTTCCGCAGAAGGTGTAAAATACACGTTTTACGTATTGCATGGTGCGCGATCTCCACCTTCCAAAGGTTCAGTCAAACAGAAAGAGAACTGTCCGTGCGGTCAGATCGCACTGCGTGCCGCTGGCACACTCTCCTGCAATATTGCGTCATTCTGGTCACCTGCAATATTGCGTCATTCTGGTCACCTGCAATATTGCGTCATTCTGGTCACCTGCAATATTGCGTCATTCTGGTCACCTGCAATATTGCGTCGTTCTGGTCAAACAGAACGCGAGCTGACCTGGCGGTACGATCGAGACCGTGGAGGGCAGTCTTCCACTTGTAATTTTCTGCAGAAATCGCGCGGGCAACAGTGTAAACATAAAGCATAACCGGCAACAACAACCATACACTTGGATTCCGTGCACCCTGTACAAAATAAGCAAAAGGGTTTTTCGGACATTTCACTGGAGAAATCTAATTGGACTTTGCGTGTATTTTTACTCATTTACAAAATTATTTATTATTTTTTAAATTTGCGATTTTGTAAAACATAATGAAATAAATATATTTCAAGAATTAACCAATCTTTCCTCAAGCAGATTGCCTTTCTTTCTTTAGAATTTGCCTTACGTCGTACCGATACAGAGAGGTCTTATGGTTACGGTGGGATAGGAAAGGGCTAGGAGTAGGGAAGACGAGGCCGTGGCTTTAATTAAGGTGCAGCTCCAGCATTTGCGTGCTGTCAAAATGAGAAACCACGGAAAATGTCTTCAGGGCTGCCGACAGTAGGGTTCGAACCAACTATCTCCCGGATGTCAAGCAGATTGCTAATAATACTAATGTTGTTGGCTTTACGTCCCACTAACTACCTTTACTACCGGGCGAGTTGGCCGTGTGCGTAGAGGCGCGCGGCTGTGAGCTTGCATCCGGGAGATAGTAGGTTCGAATCCCACTACCGGCAGCCCTGAAGATGGTTTTCCGTGGTTTCCCATTTTCACACCAGGCAAATGCTGGGGCTGTACCTTAATTAAGGCCACGGCCGCTTCCTTCCAACTCCTAGGCCTTTCCTATCCCATCGTCGCCATAAGACCTATCTGTGTCGGTGCGACGTAAAGCCCCTAGCCACTACCTTTGCTGTTTTTGGAGATGCCGAAGTGCAGGAATTTAGTACCGCAGGAGTTCTTTTATGTGCCAGTAAATCTACCGACACGAGGCTGACGTATCTGAGCACCTTCAAACACCACCGGACTGAGCCAAGATTAAAATTGCCAAGTTGGGGTCAGAAGGCCAACGCCTCAACCATCTGAGCCACTGATCCCGGCAGCAGATGCTAGCCTGTCTTTCGTCCCAAAGGGTTTCCTCCAGTTAGTGGTCTGTTTTGATATAATCTAGATTCTAGGAGAGCATGTAACTTTTTGAATTGTTCTTTAGACGTTCGAAAATACAGTATATAAAAAACCGGTCTTCCAGTGAAATCAATTCACGACACAGTCGATGAAATTTTCCGAACTTCTTTCTCCTTTTTTATTTAATTCTTATAGGCCTACCCATTTTCTTTTTCGTGTTGCTCTACTCAAAGCGGACATAAGAAGTAATTCTTTGTCGGAGGAACTGCTGGACGTTTGATTAAAACCAAAAAAAGAAAACATGATTTCAAGAAAAATATTGAATGAAGCCGGTACGCACTAGGTTGTGACTGCTTTCATTCTGGTTCGCCCTGAATTGTCCACGTTCTGTTGAACTACTCCAGTCCGCGACGGTCTGCGACATTTCGTCCGCGCAGACAGTTCGCTTTCTGTTTGACTGAACCTTTATGTGTCCACTACTTCTCGGGGACCCCCAATTTTTAGCCAGCCTCGTGTGGTCCACCCAATAACTTAAGGGATAAGTGCCCAATTGTTCATGAAATCGCTAAGCTCTAGTCAGGAGAAACTTCTATCCACCCACCGCCGCCCAAGGTGTTATAATTGTGAGTCCCTTCAACGCATGAAGAGGCATTGTACAAATTCTGTCATCTACTAGGGCTGATTCAGAAGTCGTCATGGCAACTAATTCCTATTTCCCAAAAAATTTTCCAACACCAAACACTATAATACATACATTTGAAAGTGCGTTACATGAACTTCGTAATGTTTTTGGCAGGCGGGGTATGTATGCATCATCTTGGCCGTAATCACTATCCGTCTGTCGGTTGAATGATAACAGCGGTGCGTAATGAAAATAACCCGAGCAGCGTTCATACATCTTAGCCCGTGCGGCTTCTATAATATTCTCAAAGTGAAGTAGTTATTGCGTGGGGAACGCTTTGCCAACAAGCAAACCATCGTACGAGCATTTCAAAGTGAGGTAGCGCACATTGACAAATTTCATGTAACCGATGGTATTTTCCATCTTAGACCTACTCATCAATGGCAACGAGCCATAGACAACCTAGGAGATATTAAACAGCTTGTACGACACATGCAAATGATTGTATACAGGTTGTATGAGAATAAAACAAACATAACCATGATTTCAATATGCCACGCTTGTCCTTTTACCTTACCAGAGATTCCTGCATCTCCACCACACGTGGTGTAAGCTCTATAAAGTCCTTGTCCTACACTTTCAAATGTAAATAGTACATTTCCTGCGTTGGAGATTTTTTTATAGAGAAAATAAATAATTGCCAGGACTTCTGAAACCACCATCGCGGGAACAGGGAGTACTACTATTGGGGAGTGTCTGTTCAAACGGTGCTATTTCCACTTTCAGAACATAAATTTGTATTTCGTCCACATGCGCTACAGTAGTTGAATACAACCGATTGACATGAGCAATCCAGATCAGAAGATGTAATTCTTTCAAAGTTGTTCGAAACCCCATCATGGGTACAGTAACGGTTCAAATCCCATCACAAGCATTCATCTGTATTATTATTATTATTATTTGATTCAATTCTATAATCTGATTTCGCTATGTATTAATTAATTATCGCTTGCTTCATTGTAGTTAATTTATTGTGTATATTACATCAACATTCTGTAGAGTGAAAGTTGCTGCCTAATATCAGATATGGATATGTTTTTGAAACCTTTTGACATTGCAACATATGGTGTAATGCTGTTACAGTAACTGTCGAGTCTACGCTCTGTCATTGTATGCATTTAGCTCTGAGATCATATTTAGGGAACTCCTAGTTTGCCTGAGGCTATTTCATCACAGTCTGTAACATTTGTAGCTGGGTGGGAGTGATATCATAGCTGTTTAGAGAGATGACGTGGGTGTGACAACTTATGTCTTTATAAAGGGGCTGTATCCTATAACGGCAGTCAGTTGGTTGGAAGGAGTTGAAGTGATAGACTTGCCATGAAGTCAATTGGAGTCAATTGGAAGGAGACGGATGGTGAACAGTGATATGGATACGGAATCGTCAGTGACCAAATGGATTATATGTTCGGAGTGTGTTTCGTGTATCTGTTTGGTCGAGTTCTTGGTCAGTTCGGTGACACCCGAATATTGATTCGTCGTAATGCAGACTAACAGTTATCAGTGAATTACTTGTAAAGTTAATTGTAAAGTGTGAATATAATTTCAAGTCATACTATATCTGGTTTGTGAAACTAAAAGGATACATCACCGAATTAGGTTTGAGATACCTACAGCTGATACTAACTCAAATGAATACGTCTTATTAACACTCAAAGTGCTGAAGGCACTGTTACGTGAACCAGTGGATAAATTTCTTGTACAACTTTTAAATGTACTGTCAAGAGGATTTCAAATTCAATGCCTAGAGTTTCTTTCAGTTGTTAGTTCAGAATTTTATATTATCATTGATATTATCACAATGGGTCTCACCCGTTAAAGTCAATATTTAAAGAATGTATTTTGTTTAGTATCAAATACAATTAATTGTTTCATTTCAATAGTAGATCAGATAACCTCACATTTTAATGGGGAAATCAAACTTCAATGTCCTTTTCCCAGAACCTATATGGTATGCAGTCAATGTAAGCTTATTACCTCACACCCTAGAGATATTCAAGACACTCATTCTATTAACGTTACATTGAGTTGTAGCTGGCGCCCATCGACAATTGTATGTGTAAGTAAGTGTGAATACACATTCCGACGATTGAGTATTCTATTTCATGAATAGTTTCATTCACTTTCACATTTTAAATAAGTGATTAACCACAGTACGTTCCATGTGCCTTTTATTATACATTTTTTGCGCTTTTACCACAATTTCTTAACCCTGAGCAGGCGTCATGAGGTCCCTGGGACCTCCCGCAGTTTTGTTTGTTTCCTCTACGCCTTTTCGTCAGCGCTATGACCTTGACATTCCCAGTACCTTAGGGAACTGTCGCCATAACATCGGAATGTGCTCTGTTGCACTCACAACGCCGATTACGTAAATTTTATGCTCTGCTGCGACTTACTTCATTGTTGTCCGAAAATCGTTTGGAAATCATAAACTATGGATAACCCAGGACCATCAGAGTTGTGTATTGCCAGTGCTTCTTTTGAAGATGTGTCAGCGATATTTGATGAATGCACCAGCGGCGTAGAGGATTCTGGCAGTGAGGATACTGATTGCATAAAAAGTGTCTATGGCTCAAGTTCAGACTTATAGATGATCTCCAAATTAAACTACTTTTTAGCTTTCGATTGAGGTGAATGAGGAAAGAACAGATTTATATATGTCATTTTAGTGTTTTGAGTAGGATATATTTTAATTTTGCAAGAGTTTGCATGAATGACTATGCGAAATATCTTTCGGAAGTACTTAAAATATAATAAGATCTGCTGGTTTCCACATAACTTTGTGTTTGAATAAATCAGTTCATAATTTCATTGTTTGGACCTTTACTGATATTGCAGCTACATAATTAGAAATGTTTTGTGTGTCTTTAAGCAGTTCATTTAAATATTTTTGACATGCTTGATTGAAGTAGCCGTTAGCTATGTGATATTATAAAAACTTTATTAATTATTAATAACTGCCATACGGAATTATTTCTTAGTGAAATTACGACAAAACGACTAGAATTAATAATAACTAAACAGAGCAATGTCTATCTAATATAATTGTTCAGAAACGTATGTGATCCCCGGACCTCAGAACACCGGTTATGTTCCACGCTGGCTGAGGGTTAAGGTGGAAATAGCACATTTGGAAACTACACTCCTCCATTCTGGTCGTACCTGTCTAGCTCATGCAACCGAGTTGTCCCATCTCTCAAGAATAACTGTGACTCCTGTAAATTCCAATGCTATTTCCATTAAAAAAGGAGTGAGTATTTTAATATATTACCCGTTTTCAATCTTCCACTTACTGTATTTTTCGTTCAGAACCGCGGTTCTACCGCTTCCATAAACCTCACTCTCTGTCGTAACCGCTGCTGCTATAATTATTAGGACTAGTACCTCGCCCAGGCGGCCTCACGTACTAGGCTCAACAGGGAAGATGAGATGAGAAAATTGAAGGGGATAGATAAGGATGAGGGAAGCAAGCGTAGCCTTAAGTTAGGTACCATCCCGGCATTTGTCTGGAGGAGAAGTGATAAACCACGCAAAACCACTTTGAGGACGCCTGAGGTGGGAATCGAACTCCCCTCTACTCAGTTCACCTCCCGAGGCTGAGTGGACCCGTTAATATAATATTAATTAACATTAATTAATAATAATAATAATAATAATAATTTCGTATGATTTCTTAGTTGTACGATATTTCACTACTATTCCTTTAAACTGTTCACTGGTAAATGTTGGACGTGAAAGCTTGTATATTTTGGTTAGATGGAAGAAGGGAGCGTAATGGCACTAATCTTGCCAGAAAAAATTAATCCAATGTAGTACTATTTTACGATGACGATATGATGTATTGACAGACTTACGATCTCCCTCAACAAAAGCTTTAGGCTATACAGTTCAGAGAAAGGAACGAGTAGTGGGATACACCTTTGACCTTTGAACTTCCCCGTGTTGAAAACGAAAAAGTAACGCTAAAAACAACAGAGACGAGGTTTACGACACCTGCTGAGTAGGAACGTTGAGTTTCTGACACAAGCTGTAAAAGACGCACTTCGCTGATACCATTTTCTTGCTATCATCACAGATGCAGCTTTAGAAACTACAATATTTATTCGGGTTGTGCCTCTGTACAAGTGTTCCCCTAAGAATGAAATACGTAAACTGTGATTTCGTCTTTACCATGATTATATTTCGAACCTCGTTTTAAATGCCCAAACGTTATTAATTGTACAAGTCCTACACTATATCCCACCTCGACCCCTCACCTTTTAGGTAAAATATGCCCAGTTGATTCTTTTAATATTTATGACATAACGAGTAAAATAGTAATTTAATAGATCTGAAAAGAGATTTTTCTTTCTTCACCCGGATGTAGTTCATAACAATTTGCAATTGTAATGGTTCAAATCCCGTTACAAAGTGATATCTGTATTTTATTATTGTTATTATTTCATCTGTGTTATTATTATTATTATTATTATTATTATTATTATTATGATGTCAGTATTGTTATTAATATTTTATCTGTGAGATTACTATTATTATATTATCATTCTTATTAAATTCGATTCTGCAATTTTTGTCGCTTGCATGATTGTAGTTAACTGTATGTATATATATGTGTGTACATTAACATTAAAGATGTACAGTGAGAATTGTTAAATATCAGATGTTGGATGTGACATCGTTACATTGTGCAATACTGCTGGAGTAAATGCAGAGTCATCGCCACGTCATGGCTACGCCATCGTGAGCATTTGGCGATGAGCTCAGATACTCAAGCCGCCCCAGGGGATTTCACCATTACACCATTGTCGCGTAGTGGGAGTAAATAATTGTTATTTCTGGAGATTACGTAGCTGCGTCAACCTAACGCCTATATAAGGTGGCTGCATCTTGTAGCGTCAGTCATTAGTCATTAGTTAAACGGAAGCTGAACAGTGAAGAAGTCAAATGGATAAATGGACAGTCATTATTCAATTGGAAGGAGAGGCGACAGTTGGTCGGAGTGTGAACGAGATGCAGAGGCCTCAGTCGGTCATTAAGTCAGTCATTATTCTACTGGAAGGAGAGGTCACAGTTGGCCATTGTGTGAACGAGATGGAGAAGACTCAGTGAGCCTTTAGTCTTTGGTCATTGAGAGAGTGAGGCCAAAGTTGGTCGGTCACCTAGTTGAAGATACGGACGCAAAGGCTTGCCATGGAGTCATCGAAGGATACCACTTGCAATGAAGTGATACCATCCAGACTTACAAAGAAGTCATATGATATGGAGAAGAAGCTGTCACATGGATACATCACCAAATTAGGCGTGACACATCTATAGTAAACACCAGATCTAAGGAATACGTCGTAATTACACTCAAAGTGTTGAAGGTACAGTCAAGTGAAACAGTGAGGGATATATCTCGTATAAATTGTTAAATGTCCGATCAAGAAGAATTCAAATTCATGCCTAGTTTCTTTCAGTTGCAATGTCATAATTTCATATTCACATACGTTTTATCGCAACAAGACTTACTATTTTTTATATACAATTTCAAGAATATATTTTGTTCGATCAAATGAATTCATAGTATTATTTCAATGACAGTAAAATTTCTTCACCTCGAAATTAATGGGGAAACCGAACGCCAATCTCCTTTTCCCAGAACTTATATGGTATGTTGTCAAAAGTAAGCTTATTACCCCACACCCTAGAGATAGTCAAGATTCTCATTCTATTATTGCTGCACTGAGTGGTAGCTGGCGCCCTTCAATTAA